>NW_006202174.1:582259-601279 GCF_000334495.1 Tupaia belangeri chinensis
CCCAAGATCCCGAGAGGAGAATGGAGGAGAAGGGATTGTGGCGTGACCATCCCCCCGGGGGGTGATTTCTCGCTTTCTGTCTCTATGTCTCTCTCTGTCTGTCTGGTGAGCGCACACGCTCTATAGTAAAAACCTCTCAAAAAAAAAAAAATGACTTGTGGGGATTACTGTAACAGTTCACATATGATGGAGTATGTGGGTCATTTGGAAAGGTGTAGGAAGATTAATTCAGATAAGATAGTAAGTATGTATACAAAATCTTATTTGGTATAGTCCCATTCTGTGGCCTACTGAAAACCATCTCATAACATCAGTAATTATGATGTGGTGGTTACATATGCAGCTGTTTAAATTGGCCTAGCTTAGTGATACACTCAGTAGTCTACTGAACTGCAGTGCTCCACATGCCAACTGGTTTGATTTGCCAGCCTGCTGGGCCTGGAACAGGTCAGTCATGTGAGCCTGGGCCCAAGATCCCAATGAGTTGGAGGACTTGAGGAATAAGATTAGCATGAGGATACCCTGTGAAGGGAGCTTTGTCTCTCTCTCTTTCTCTCTTATGTGTGCACATGCACTTTCTATCATGAATTTAAAAAATTAATAAGGTTTTTGCCATAGGGCACCTGCATTCACTAGAGAGAGAGAGAGAGAGAGAGAGAGAGAGAAAGAGAGAGAGAGAGAGGAAAAGTGAGAAATCACTCCCCCGGGAGTAGACCACAGTGCAATCTCGTCTCTATTCTCCTTCCTAGATTTTGGGCATGCATGCACACGTGCCCAGCCTGATTTTCAAGCCATCAGATTCAGGACTCGACCCACAGTCAGACATGTGGGAGTCCAGCACCTTAACCACAACACCACCTGCTGGCTCTATGAGTAAATTTTTCAATCCACTTAAATTCCATTAGCATGTATGCTGGGCGATTTTGGCTGTTCCTGGAAAGCTGACTATAGTCTTACCTGTATTTACCTACGGTGCTTTACCTGTATTCTTCAGAACAGCCATTGTCACAGTTTTTCTCTTGAAGCACCAATATCAAAGTCTTAATAGGTGTCTTATCATAAAAATGTGTCTGTGATCAATATGTTGGAGAGATTTCAAAGGACAAAAATACACATAATCTTTATGGAGGACTTCTCAGAGCCTTTAATTGTCTAGCAGGCGATGTGCCCTGCGAGGGGCTTAGAATATGGCAGTAACAAAACAGTAATTTTAAGACTTCATGATATTTACACTCTAGTGCGAGAAACAGACATAAAATAAACAGAAGTAAAAGGTGTGTTGAGTTAGAGAGTGATAAATACTCAGGATAAAAAATTAAACTAGGGAAAGGGGATTGAACAAGACTGGAGGAAAGCAGGATATAGCTTACGTACTTTTAGTGAGGGCAGGACTCATTAAGAATGCAACCACTGACCAAGGCTTGGGAGTGGTAAGGAATTTAGCTTTTAGAATAGAAGGAAAGAAAATTCTAGGTGAAGGGAACAGCCTGTGCAAAGGTTCTGAGGTAGGGTTATGCCTGGAACTTTGGAAGAACTGCAAGAAGGCCATGCGAAGAGGTTATTGACATGGAGGGAGGCGATCAGAGAGGTAATGGGATTTGGGATGATATGCCATTGCAAGAACTTTGGCTTTACTATGAGCGAGAAGGTAAAACAACGGACGTTGAGAATACAAAGGTGACCTAATCTGTTTGGAAAGGTCAGTGTAGGGCCAGGTGGACTGGTGGTTAGGGAGGCTGGATCCCACATGGTCTATTGCACAGTTTGAATCCTAGACCTGCAGCTTGAAAAACACACTGAAGGGATGGGGGCAGCAGGTGGCATGGTGGGTAAGTGTACTGGACTCCCATATGGTGGACCATGGTTCAAGTCCCAGACCTGGTGGCTTCCTTTCTGACTTTCCCTCTCTCTGTCTTGGTTTTTCTCTGGTTGAATTAAAACAATGATGATGATGAATAAAACTAAATAAAATAATTCTTTTAAAAAAGAAACATGCACGCACACACACACACACACACGCACAGGGCACGTGTGTGCCTGTGTCCAAACTCCTAAGAGAAGAATCAAGAAGAAGTGTAGGAAGATTAATTCAGATAAGATAGTAAGTATGTATACAAAATCTTATTTGGTATAGTCCCATTCTGTGGCCTACTGAAAACCATCTCATAACATCAGTAATTATGATGTGGTGGTTACATATGCAGCTGTTTAAATTGGCCTAGCTTAGTGATACACTCAGTAGTCTACTGAACTGCAGTGCTCCACATGCCAACTGGTTTGATTTGCCAGCCTGCTGGGCCTGGAACAGGTCAGTCATGTGAGCCTGGGCCCAAGATCCCAATGAGTTGGAGGACTTGAGGAATAAGATTAGCATGAGGATACCCTGTGAAGGGAGCTTTGTCTCTCTCTCTTTCTCTCTTATGTGTGCACATGCATTTTCTATCATGAATTTAAAAAATTAATAAGGTTTTTGCCATAGGGCACCTGCATTCACTAGAGAGAGAGAGAGAGAGAGAGAGAGAGAGAAAGAGAGAGAGAGAGAGGAAAAGTGAGAAATCACTCCCCCGGGAGTAGACCACAGTGCAATCTCGTCTCTATTCTCCTTCCTAGATTTTGGGCATGCATGCACACGTGCCCAGCCTGATTTTCAAGCCATCAGATTCAGGACTCGACCCACAGTCAGACATGTGGGAGTCCAGCACCTTAACCACAACACCACCTGCTGGCTCTATGAGTAAATTTTTCAATCCACTTAAATTCCATTAGCATGTATGCTGGGCGATTTTGGCTGTTCCTGGAAAGCTGACTATAGTCTTACCTGTATTTACCTACGGTGCTTTACCTGTATTCTTCAGAACAGCCATTGTCACAGTTTTTCTCTTGAAGCACCAATATCAAAGTCTTAATAGGTGTCTTATCATAAAAATGTGTCTGTGATCAATATGTTGGAGAGATTTCAAAGGACAAAAATACACATAATCTTTATGGAGGACTTCTCAGAGCCTTTAATTGTCTAGCAGGCGATGTGCCCTGCGAGGGGCTTAGAATATGGCAGTAACAAAACAGTAATTTTAAGACTTCATGATATTTACACTCTAGTGCGAGAAACAGACATAAAATAAACAGAAGTAAAAGGTGTGTTGAGTTAGAGAGTGATAAATACTCAGGATAAAAAATTAAACTAGGGAAAGGGGATTGAACAAGACTGGAGGAAAGCAGGATATAGCTTACGTACTTTTAGTGAGGGCAGGACTCATTAAGAATGCAACCACTGACCAAGGCTTGGGAGTGGTAAGGAATTTAGCTTTTAGAATAGAAGGAAAGAAAATTCTAGGTGAAGGGAACAGCCTGTGCAAAGGTTCTGAGGTAGGGTTATGCCTGGAACTTTGGAAGAACTGCAAGAAGGCCATGCGAAGAGGTTATTGACATGGAGGGAGGCGATCAGAGAGGTAATGGGATTTGGGATGATATGCCATTGCAAGAACTTTGGCTTTACTATGAGCGAGAAGGTAAAACAACGGACGTTGAGAATACAAAGGTGACCTAATCTGTTTGGAAAGGTCAGTGTAGGGCCAGGTGGACTGGTGGTTAGGGAGGCTGGATCCCACATGGTCTATTGCACAGTTTGAATCCTAGACCTGCAGCTTGAAAAACACACTGAAGGGATGGGGGCAGCAGGTGGCATGGTGGGTAAGTGTACTGGACTCCCATATGGTGGACCATGGTTCAAGTCCCAGACCTGGTGGCTTCCTTTCTGACTTTCCCTCTCTCTGTCTTGGTTTTTCTCTGGTTGAATTAAAACAATGATGATGATGAATAAAACTAAATAAAATAATTCTTTTAGAAAAGAAACACGCACGCACACACACACACACACACACACACATACACACACACAGGGCACGTGTGTGGCTGTGTGCATGCCCAAAATCCCAGGAGAATGAAAAAGAAGGGACTGTGGTGTGGCCATCCCCCTTGGGGGGGTGATTTCTCACTTTCTGTGTCTCTGCCTTTTTCTGGTGAGCATGTATGCCCTATAACAAACTTAAAAGAAAAAAAAAAGAAAGAAAAGAGAAGGGAAGAAGGAAGGATAGTGTAGCTATACATTTTAGGAGAGCAAAGGTAAGATAGAAAAACGATTTGAGTTTAATGTAGAAATCCAGGTAGAGAGGAGGCTGGCTTAGTCCAAAACAGAAGCAGTAAAATCAATGACAAATGATTAGATACATCTTCTAAAAAACAGAGATGGCAAGGTTTCTTGAAAGTTTGGATGTGTTGTGTTAAAGAAAGAAAAGTGTCGAAGTGTCGGGGACCACTAGGTGGCGTGGTGGTTAAGGTGCTGAAATGCTCCCACATGGCCGACCATGGTTTAAATCCTGGACCTGGTGGCATGCGTTCTCACTCACCCCCCACCTCTCTCTCTGTCTCTCTCTCTGTCTCTCTTTAGTCAAATTAGAAACAAATGAATGAGGGGCTGGCAGGTAGCGTGGTGGTTGGGGCTCTGGACTCCCACATGTCTGACCATGATTCATGTCCTGGAACTGGTGGCTCTCTTTCTCACTTTCCTTTTCTGTCTCTCTGGTCAAATTTTAAAAATAATAGTAAGAAAGAAAGAAAGAAATCTTATAAAAATAAATAAATAAATAAATAAATAAATAAAATAAATCTTTCAAAAAATTTTTAAAAGAAAGAAAAGTGTCAACGATGACTCCAAATTCTATGACCTGAACTACTGGAAAGGTGGAGTCCGTGTAGAAAGAGTTCCGTTTATAGACACACTAAGATGTGATGTCTCTTAGACAGCCAAGAGGATTTATCAAGAACACAAGTGAATATGAAACCCAATCTGCCTGCTTGGGTTTTATTTCAGCCTTTGCCAATTAATGGCCAGCTTCGTAACTTTAAACATATTATTTTACCTCTTTTTGTTTCCAATTTAAAGCTTTTAAATTAGGATACTACTACTACTCACAGGGCTATTAAAGTTATTAGATTAATTGGTATTTATTGATATACAGATGTGTGTGTACATGTATATATATGTCTATTAGTAGATATTAGTGTATACTTATATAGCTCCAAGACTAGATATGTTTAGCTGTTAACATCATTGTTTCAATGTGAAATTAGGAAGAGAGAGGGATGGTTGGAGATTAAAAATTTGAAAGTCATCAGATTATAGATACCGTTGAAAGCCACAAGACTGAATCTTCCCTCCATAGACATATGAAGATATAGTGTAAATAATGTATGCTTCGTTTTCCAAACTTTCTACATCCTAAGTGTTGTCTTTCTTTTCCTCTTGTTTCATCTAGTGTTTTATGAAAAACAGTGTTACAGAAGATCGTGAATGGATATTTGGTGAAAAATTCTTGATTAGAAAATGTCCCCTCTGAGGGGATAAGAGGTGGCATAATGATTACATGGCTGGACTCACATGTATTTGACCCCGGTTTGAGTCCTGGACCAGGCGGCTTAAAACACGTACCTGTGGGACCAGCAGTTAGCATAATGGCTATGTCATTGGACTCCCACGTAGTCGACTGCGGTTCGCGTTCCGGACCTGGTGGCTTAAACTCATGCCAGGCCTGTGTGCGTGCGTGCCCAAGATCCCGAGAGGAGAATGGAGGAGAAGGGATTGCGGTGTGACCATCCCCCCTAGGGGGTGATTTCTCGCTTTCTGTCTCTATGTCCTCTGTCTGTCTGGTGAGCGCATGCACCCTATAGCAAAAACAAACAAACAAACAAAAAAACAACTCGTACCTGGAACATGTGTGCACATGCCCAAAATTCTGAGAGGAGAATAGAAGAAGGTATTGCAGCATGGCCATCCCCCCGGGTGGTATTTTTTCTTTCTCTCTGTTTCTCTGGTGATAGCATCTACCCTATAGCAAAAGTCTCTTTTTTTTAAAAAAAAAAAAAAAAAAAAGGAAAGTAAAAAAGAAAATGTCACCTCCTGGACCACCATTTGGTGTATTGTTTACATTGCTGGACTCCCATGTAGTTGACCACGGTTCAAGTCCTGGACCTGATGCCTTAAAGTTCACACCAGGTAGATGTGCATGCCCAGAATCCCAACAGGAGAATGGAGGAGAAGGATTGAGGTGCGGCCATCCCCCGTGGTGGTGGTGGTGGTGGTGGTAGTGGTGTTGGGGTTGATTTATCCCTTTAAAAAAAAAAGAGAGAAAATGTCACCTTAAAAAAGTTGGGAAAAATATTATAATTTTCCTTAGAAAATTTGGTTTAGTGTTTCTTGGAAAAAGGTAAAATATCTGTATGTCAGATGGCAAAGACAGTGGATAGAAATCAATGGACTCACAGCGGAGAATTTATAGGCAGCTCAGTAGATAGGCCAATGCTCTCCAGTAACTTCTGTAACAAATGTATGCGTGATGCAGAGCCACAGCTCTTACTGCCTGCGACAGATGGGAAACTATGCAAATGAGTTTTGGATTATCAGCAATTACAGGTAGTTTTCTTATTGGTCACTGTCCAGATGCTGAAATTTTCTGGGGGATGGAGGGGGTGATAGAGGCAAATGGGACAGGATTTCATACACTCACATCTGTTCTCACTGGTGGCCATCCATTAGACCTAATACAGGGTTGGGTTGAACAAAGTAGCTGATGACCATGGACTGCTGACATTTACTGACTCCTCTAAGGCTCCGTCAGGCCCTTATATTCTTGTCAGAACTATGCTGTAACCAGCATCGTGCAGTGCTTGGGATAACATTGACTCTGAATTTTCCATGTGGGCATTTATCAATTTCATAAGAGATAATTAACTTTAAAATCCTTTCATGGACTACAGATTAAAAAATGTTAAGGCATTGTTCTTTCCTCTCTCCATTAATCCTTGGCTAAGTTCTTCCTATGTAGTATTTCACTTAATTCCCAGAAGACTACGAATGTTAGCCTGATTTTCGGATGAGGCAACTACACATCTCAGAGGTTAACAGAATTTTGTAGTGCCACATAGGTCCGCAGAGATCAGTATGGGACCAACACACCTCCAGGGCTATCCTGCCTCAAAGCCTTTGCTCATTTTTGTGTGCTTATAGCAACTCTTACAACCTGGCACTTTTGGTCCAAGATACACATATATTATACTCAGCCAAGTTGGCACATGTCATTACTAAATTTTTGGTGGCTTTTCCATCACTTGCAGACAAGGACCTTGATAAGGACCTGTAGACAGAGTTCTACCATCAGATGAAGTTTCCCACCTGGAAGTATCTATGTTTTCACAGATGTTTTCATCTGTCTGCCTTAAAACAGTCCGTATTTTCACAAGAGTCCCTAAGGCTTTTTCTTTTTTAGTCCATTCTGTTAGGAAGTCCGTCTGCTCTGTCACAGGAAGAGCAGCTGGGCAGGTCTCAGCTTTCAGTTTGCGGTCCTTTATTCATTGAGGGATTTTTCTAGATAGCAATATTTGGCTTTGATTTGTGTGCAAACACACAAGAACATGTGCGTATAACAGCATTCCATATGTGAATTCCACGCACTTATATCTATACATTCATATGCACATATATTTAAGTATATATGTATTTCATTATATAGATATACAACTTGATGAATTTTTACATGTATAGATTCATGTTCCTCCCACCCATGTCAAGATAAAGAACATTCCCATCTCCCCTGTCATCTGATTTTTGGTTGGTTGGTTCTTTGAGAGGGTTTTTGGTAGAAGGCACATGCACTTGCCAGAAAGACAGAGAGAGACAGAGAGACAGAAAGCAAGAAATCACCCCCCAGGGGGTATGATCATGCCGCAATTCCTTCTCTCCCATTCTCCTCTCGGGATCTTGGGCACACATGCACACGCGCCTGGTGTGAGTTTAAGCCGGGTCCGGGACTCAAACAACGGTTGACTACGTGGAAGTCTAATGGCATAGCCATTACGCCAACTGCTGGTCTCCCCTGCCATCTGTATTCTAGTCCCACACAAACATCACCTTCTCCCAGGATCCCTGCCACCTCCACATGCACACAGATGGATTCCCAATAAAAGCTGCTGTGAGTACTCTTGTCAGGCGTCGGTGTGGACATAGCCACTCATTTCTCTTGAGTATGTGCCTATGAGTGGAATGCTGGGGTCATTAGGCCAGACTGACATTTTCCAAAAGCAATTTGGAACGGTGTTCAAAGAGAAGGACAGCCAATCAAATGATTACAATGAAGCAAAGCAGTACTTATGATTGGAGAAAAGGAATTGGGGTTACTCAGTCTAGAAGATATGGCTAAGAGGTGATTTCTCAATTCTCTTGAAGTTTATAAAGGGTAATTTTAAGGAAGAAAGGAACACACTATCAATTTATACAAAGTACAAGATGAGAGAAAATGGGATTAAATTTCAACAAAAGAGTGCTTAGGCAGAGTATTATCATAATTAACATAGAAATAGGTTACTGTCCCCAGGGTGTCTTCAAACGTGTAACATTCTCTCCTTGGGTAAAAGGTAGCTAGGTAGGAAAGCAAACTTTTCTTGGTCTCTCATGAGTCCTTTCCATTCTTGATTTGTTTTTTTGGAAGATCCAATTTTCTGGCTAATATGTCTTATGTCTAAAGTGACTAATTTCTTATTGTTGACGCTGGAATACTTTAGTATTAGTCCAGAACAAGGGCTTACATGTGGATACTGAGGAAAACTGGAGTATATATGTTTATGCTATTTGTGATCAATATTTCTGGAACAAATCAGTAAGACCTGGGCATATATTTTTTTTTTTTTGGAGAGGTTTTTGCTATAGGGCCCGTGCACTCGCCAGACAGAGAGAGACAGAGAGTCAGAAAGCGAGAAATCACCCCCCTCCCCGCCCCCCGGGGATGGGGGATGGCCACACCACAAACCCTCTTCCTCCATTGTCCTCTCAGGATCTTGGGCACATTTCACAACAGTATTGTTAGTGAGGGGTCTGTGACGAGTACAGTGGGATAGCTTGTAGTACCCCAATTTTTTTCTTTTTTTACAGAGAACAAATGCAAACTGGAAAAATAGGAAGATCAACTAATGGGAAGCATTAGACAGGGACGCGGGGCAGGTAGATTCTGCAGTTGGAGGATGAGACGTTCTCTGGATGAACTTTTCATTCTCGTGGCTTTGAGCCTGAGGAAAAGCTATAGTCTGCTTTGGAGCTCCGTGTCTAAAACTTCTAATTTTATCTTCCAGGTTTATTTGGAACAGGGACTTCTATGATTTCCTGAGAGCAGAACACAGAGACCATTTCCCCTTGTGTCTGTACCACTTGCAAACCTAGGTTTTAGCTGCCCATTTTATTTTCTCTACCTGGTTTCTGGCTACTTGGTCAGTAAAAAGTCAACATGTATTTATTCCCAGTATCAAGTTCAACCAGAATAACAGTTAGCATATGTGACACTGTAACAAGAATTAGAAAATGTTGCCCTTCTCGATAAAACAGCTTGTTTGGAGAATTCGATACAAGCAAACTTTCAAAGGATGCCTAGTGCAACTGGTTCACAATTACAGATTAGTCTTTGTGACAGCTGCAGGAGTTGTACCAGGCGTAACCTGTTTAGCCTGAAGGTGCTGCCATCCAAGGGTCACTGACCCATGCCAGAGCACATAGCATTGTGAGCATGGCCTGGATTTTAGCCACAGCTTCCCCCATTGTGCAATGAATGACCTGTAAGGATGTAAATAGCAGCCATGGGCCAACTTGTTCTTTTCTAACTAAGGTGATTTCCTGTTTAATTTTTACCTTTGTGCTTCTTTACTTTATTTATTTATTTATTTGAGAGGTTTTTGCTGTAAGGTGTGTGAGCTTGCCAGAAAGACAGAGAGACAGAAAGACAGAAAGTGAGAAATCATCCCCCAGCAGGGATGGCCACGCTGCAGTCCCTTCTCCTCCATTCTCCTCTCGGGATCTTGGGCACACACGCATACACGCCCGGTGTGAGTTTAAGCCACCAGGTTCAGGACTCAAAACACCGTCAACTACCTGCGAGTCCAGCAACATAGCCATTACGCCATCTGCTGGTCCCATGCTTCTTTACTTGTAAAGTGCCATTTACAGACAATTGTGGTCTTTGTTGCTGACTTGACTGAAATAAAGACTGTAACTCAGAGTTCTCCTAGTCTTCAAGGACATAGCAATTTGAAAACATGCTCCAAAGGCCGCATGTGCAGTTTCTTAATAGTACAGTTAGAAGTCTGAAGACATTAATTCTGATGATCTAATGAGCCATCCTCAATTTGTAAAATGGCGTTTTTGGAATTCTACTTGTTAAAAAAATTATTTAACTTTATTTATTACTATGATTTTTTAAGGGTTTTTGCTATAGGGCATGTGTGCTCTCCAGAGAGACAGAAAGTGAGGAATCACCCCTCCAGAGAATGGCCATGCCACAATCCCTTCTCCTTTACTCTCCTCTCAGGATTTTGAACATGCACGCAACATGCATCCAGTGTGAGTTTTAAGCTGCCAGATCTGGGACCTGAATTGTAGTTGGCCATGTGGGAGGCCAGTGCCTTAATGACTATGCCACTTGCTGGCCCCTGTTATTACTATTTTAATTTTCTACAGTTAAAATAATAATGCTCATTGGCACTCATGAGAGAGAGAGAGAGAGAGAGAGAGAGAAAGCCACCAGGTCTAGGACTTAAACCACAGTTGGTCATGTAGGAGTTCAGCATCTTAGCCACCATGCCACCTGCTGGCCCCTAAATTCTACTTCTAAAGAACACCATTTTTGGGGGGTTTTGTTTTATATTTATTATTTGTTATAGAGTGCATTCACTCACCAGAGAGAGACAGAGGCAAAGTGAGAAAGAGAGAAATCACCCTCCCTATGGGGGATAACCATGCCCCAGTCCCTTCTCCTACACATTCCCCTTAGGATTTTGCAAACACATGCATGCACGCTCAGTGTGTTTTTCAAGTGTTTGGTCTGAGATTTGAACTGTAAGTCAGCCGTATGGGTTCCAGCTGCCTTAACCAACATGCCACCAACCGGCCTTAAAGAACACTTTTGCTTCATGTTCAAATGGAGCTGGAAAAAAGAAATCAGTTACATTCCTTGCTAGAAAATGCACGCATTGTATTGTTGAAATTTCAAAGACAGTCATTTTCTTTTTCATGATGGAACGCATGGCAGCGGTTCACTTTGGCCATTTCTCCAAGAATATAGTGAGCATTCTATTGGAATTCCATTGCTGCCACAGCTAATTGCCACAAACTTAAGCATCTTAACTCATTAAAAAAAAAATATATATATATATATATATATAGTTTTATAGGTCAGAAACTTAGTGTGGCTCTCAGCACACTAAAATCAAGGTATTTGCAAAATCATGTTTTCTTCCTAGAGGTTCCATTTCCAGCTCATTGTGGTTGGCAGAATTCAATCACTTGTAGTGTCCATTTTCTTGTTGGTTATTAACTGAATACTGTTCCTACTTCAAGAAGTCTACGTTCCTTTCTCCCATCTTCAAAGTCAGCAAGGATGAGTTGACTTCTTCACAAATCACATTTCTCTGACTTCTTCTTCTTCCTCCTATGTTTTTTTAAATTTTTTTTTTTGGGGGGGGAAGTTTTTGCAATAGGGCATGTGCGCTCACAAGAAAGAGACAGAGAGACAGAAAGTGAGAAATCACTCCTCAGGGAGAATGGCCATGCCGCAATCCCTTCTCCATTCTCCTCTCGGGATCTTGGGCACACACGCACATACGCCTGGCATGAGTTTAAGCCACTGGGTCCAGGACTCGAACTGCGGTTGACTACATGGGAGTCCAGCAACATAACCATTATGTCAACTTTTGGTCTCCCTCCTTTGACTTTTAAGGAGTCCTATGATTTGCTTGTGCATACCTGGATAGTCTAGTACAATCTCATCTCTGGGTCCTTAACCTTAATCACATCCACAGAGTCTCTTTTGTCATGAAATATGTTTACAGGTTCCTGGAATTAGGATCTGAACATCTTTTTTTTTTTTAAGATTTTATTTAACTTTATTATTATTTTTTAATTTGACCAGAGAGGGACAGAGAGAGAGAAAGAGAGAAAGAAAAAGCAAAGCACCAGGTGCAGGAATCGAATTGCCATTGACCGTGTGGGAGTCTAGCGCTCTTAACTGCCACACCACCTGGCCCTTGGACCTAAATATCTTTCAAGGGGACATTATTTGCTTACCACAGCCTTAGCCATTCTGCCCCAGCTGTATTCTTAGACCAATTTGTTGGGTATTCAGAAAAGTCATGACACATTTTTGCATACAAAAAAAAAAGAAACATAGAAAAATACATCGTGACTTTTCTGATGACCCAGTAGTTAAACATCTAGGGAACACTTAGTGACAAAGAATACAGAGATGTACAAACTGTGACCCTATTTCCTAGGTGCCTATCACTGCACAAACCAGTCTCATGTTTAGAGATACACACAGCATTTATCATAAATGTCAATTTACCTAGACAGTTCCTTAAAAATAGAGATAATGACTTTTATTGCTGAATTCCCAATGCCCAGCTTTCTATATGGCACATAATACGTACCTAGCAAGTTCTGCTGAATCTCTTAATTCCGCAAGTATTTTTTAAGCAGCTACTTAATGCCAGTACTGTTCTACATGTCTGACAAACATTCATGAATCTTGGCGCTTACATTCTTGTGTAGCACTTAATATTCTAGGGAGGCCCTTTCATTCTATTGCTGAATGATTAAATGAACACATGCATGAAATGAGGCCGAGTAAATAAGTTGGTGACAGATTATCAGAGATTTTGAATGCCTCGTTAGGATCTTTGAATCCTCTCTCATAAGCAGCAAGGAACCAGGGATGATTATTAAGCAGGAGGGAATTGATGAGATCTATTTTATAAAAACACTTGAAAGAGATGATGGATTGGAGATGAAGAATGGTTTGCCAAAGGCTTGAACCAAGAAAATAATAGTTGGGATAGAAAAAGCTGATGGGCTCAGGAGATATTTATAACGCTGAAATCTGGAGAAATTGAAATTAGATTGGCATACGGATAGCTGATAACTTACCGTCTATTTGAATATAGGTTACAGTTACTCTCTTCAAATTTAAGAGTTCATTCATGAGAAGCTTTTTTTTTTTCCATTAGCATATTACAATGGGTCAGCCACCTAGGATCACACAGAGAGATATCTGGAAGTAAACTCTTCAGTCATTTTTTTTTTTTTTATCATGCTACTATTATAACCAATAGTGTATTAAGCATCTGTCAAACCAAGTATCCCCCACATTTAAGCCACGCATTTAGACAATCATCCTTTTTGAAAACAATAGATTTTAGGTGTACAGCCATCAGAACTGCAAGCTTGACGTGGGAAATTTAGCAGTTGAAATGCAACCAAGAACACATCAGAGGTGACCTACATAAAGAAACGTAGTACAAGTGATTCCTCCTTTGGGGAATCTACTTTTGTTCTCTCTTCTACTGAGAAGGGGGAAAAAGATCCTGTCTGGAAAAATGCTGAGAAAGAAACGAGGCTAGGGAGTTGTTTTAGAAGGCCCATTTGCATTGTCTGTGAGACTTTCCAATAGTTAGGCGTTGGAATTTATTCATTCCATGTGAATATGCTTCTTTCTTGAATGGATTGGCAACAATGGCTTCCTTGCAACTGTCTTGTCAGTGTCCTACACGTGTGAAGCCATTGATCAGAAAACGCTCCTGCAGCAGTAAGAATCTGGATGCATCTAGAAAAGCCAATGGAGTCTTTGAAATTGCAGCTGTCTCCTGACCCAGCCACTTACAGTTCAAAATTGTTTTTGCGCTTGACGAAGAAAAGCCATCGTAAAGTACAGCAAGAAAGGAAGCAAACACCTTTGGCTTTGCATTTGTGGAGATAGATACACACACACAAATGCAGACATTAATAAATTCCTAACATAGTGTTGTACATAGGAACCAACAATTCAAATGCATAAGATGTTCATTTATATTACTGAGAGGCTTGGGGTGACCTAGCTTAGCTAGCCTACTGAGAGCTTTAGGATCCAAAAGATAATCATCGATAATATTATTTCCAAATTCACCTTGCTGAAGAATACGAGGTACTCGGGTTTTGCTATTTTCAATATGTAAGTACACGCACACACACAAATACACACTGTCATGCATACACATATATGTACATCCACCGCTGTTTAAGAAATAGACTTCTAGAGGCCCAGCTGTGTTGTCACAAGTCAGAGGGCATTGCTGTACAGTGGCAGAGACCATTTGGAAGGTCTGGGTTGAATTTCTGATCCAAGCTGAACAGGCCAGCCATGATATTATGTGCTTGTGACCCCAGCTAACTGAGAGGCTGAGGGAGGAAGCACTGCAACATGGCAAGAACCTATAAAAACACTGGACCGGCTCCATACTGCAGTGGTTAAAGGATCCTGGTGTCACCTGGCCAACCAGTTTCAGTCTTATCCCAGCACCATAAACACCATGCCAGGTGCATGTGCACATATGCCCCCAAATCTGATGGGATGGAGAAATGGAGAAAATGGAATTGCATCATGACCATGGCACATTGGGAGGATTCTCTCTCTCATTCTCTCTCTCTTTCTCTCTCTCTCTCTCTCTCTCTCTTTCTCGTGAGCACAGATACTCTCTGGAAATTAAAAAGAAAATAAAAAAGGTCCTCTCTCTCTTTTTCTCTTTCTTACTCATTAAAAAAGAGAAATAAGGGACCAGCAGTTGGCATAATGGCTATGTCGCTGGACTCCCATGTAGTCAATCACAGTTCAAGTCCTGGACCCAGTGGCTTAAAACTCACGCTGGGCACGTCTGCATGCATGCCCAAGATCCTGAGAGGAGAATAGAGAGGAGTAGGGATTGTGGCATGGCCATCCCCCCTGGGGGATGATTTCTAACTGTTTCTCTGTCTCTGTCCATCTGTCTGGTGAGTGCACGCACCCTATAGCAAAAACCTCTCAGATAATAATAATAAAAGAGAAATAATAAAAATATATAGAAAAGAAACCTAGTTCTCATTTTGAAAACTAGCAAGCTGTGTAAGATAAAATCACATTCTTAGGTTATAGAGAAAGAAAATTCTCTAAACTTTATCATGGAGTTTTGAAATTTAAGAGCTGGAAAGGGGGTTGTCCAATTTTTTCATTAACAGAGATCTATAGAGCATCTGAGAATTTCCCAAATTCAGAGAGTTGGGTAATTTCAGAACTAAACCAGAGTCCCGAATCTCTTGTCTTTTCATGTAGGGTATCCATTCAGCTATTGTTCTTGCATGTATCCATTGATGTTGATAACGTTCGTAAGGGGCTAGGCAAAGAGAAATTTCAGTCACTCGGGTCTAGAAAGAAGGAGAAGGCAGGATTACTTCTGTTTTATTGTTTTTCTCTTTCTGTCTCTGGTATGTCTACCACTATATCGTGCTGGGAAATTTTATTCAAATATTATGCATATCTAAGTTTCATACTGCATGAATATCAAAACCCCTGGCCTTTTGCTTATCACATGAAGATATTTTGATAACTTGGGATCCAATTTTCAAAAGAATCAGAGATCCCTGAGGGAAAAATTCTGTTTTAAAATGAAATATTTAATATTTTATAAATGTTTTATCTTTGCCTGATCATAGTGCTTTGAGGAAGATTAAACAAAAACAACCAAAGCCACAGTACTAGAAAGCAGAAAAATTCATAAAGTTGAAAGGTGAGGAAACTTGAGGTGCAAAGGTCATTTTGGTTCCTTGCCTAAAACTGATCATTTTTGTTGTGTTAATCAACAAGTTATAATATCCTCAACATATCAGGAAGTGATTAAAAAAACAATTAAACTGATTGCCCAAATAAAATATTTATCTTGATTTTAATTTATGACTTTAACTTTTGCCACTCGCTTGAATTTTTTTTTGTAAAGGCATAGTTCCTTAGAAGGATGAGGATGATTGAAGACATGACATGACATGACAAATTGAGGAAATTTTAAATCCCAACATGTATTAAAAGAAACTTTGTTGAAAGATTTCTTATTATCCCCAGATCAAAAGGTTAAGTGCTAAATAAGAGTCTAAGCCACTTAAGGAGAGAGCCTTGTCTTATTTAATTTTGTTTGCTCTCAGGATTTTACATAGAACATTCAACAGATAACTGTTATCCTAAACTATAACTGGCCTAGAGTTCAGTTGTCAGAGTTGGAAGGCAGGAGTGTCTACTGTTCCTGCCAGCTCTTCCATCGCCTTCAATTGTCTGGACCAGTTTTCTCTAGACCATATTCACCAGTCAACTAATCAATGTCCTTCGGATGAAAGTGTGCAGTACTAAAGCAATAACTGAGTTTTACAACACCAGCCAGCCATTGAAAGACTTCTTCCATGGGAACCAGCAGTTAGTGCAATGGCTATGTCGCTGGACTCCCACGTAGTCGACCGTGGTTCACATCCTGCACCTGATGGTTTAAAACTCACACCAGGCGCATGTGCGTGCGTGCCCAAGATCCTGAGAGGAGAATGGAGGAGAAGGGATTGTGGTGTGGCCATCCCCCCCCGGGGGGTGATTTCTTGCTTTCCTTCTCTCTGTCTCTGTCTGGTGAGCGCACGCGCCCTATAGCAAAAACCTCTCAAAAAAAAAAAAGAGAGAATGACTTCTTCCATGAATTAAAAATAAAAGGAAAGAATTTGACAGTGATGACTATAAAAATGTTTTTAAGAAGTAACACTTGAATTCATTATACGACTCATTTTAATTTATATTGAGGCTTTAAACACAGTGTTACGTTTTCAATTCTCACTGATTATTATTTTCTGGAAGGTTAGTTATGGTTGAAAGAAAAGAGGAAGAGGTAACTACTACTTCCCCCAACTTTCCTTAATGGTCAGATGAAAGAAAATGTTTCTGTATCCAATTTCATTTTTGGATTTATTTATGTTTTCTTTCATGACTGTAATAAAGGAAAAGTATGATCATTCTAAAACTTGTCACTGAAAAATACATTGTATGGATCTGCAAAACATGGCTTTGAAAGTGCATGGTGCACGGATTCTTCTTTTTTAGAGAGATTTTTGCTACAGGGTATGTACAATTGCCAGAGAGAGTGAGACAGACAGGAAGTGAGTAAGAAAGAAATCATCCCTCAGGGGGATGGACACACAACAATCTCTTCTCCTCTTGGGATCTTGGGCACACATGCACATGTGACTGGCGTGAGCTATGAGCCACTGGACCTGGCACTCCATCAATAGTTGACCACATGGGAGTCCAGTGATGTAACCATTATACGATCGGATGGTCTCGTGAAAGCACATGGATCTTAAAGTTGCTTCAAAAGATAAATTGGGGGGGACCAGCAGTTAGCGTAATGGCTATATCGCTGGATTCCCATGTAGTCGACCGTAGGTCGAGTCCCGGATCCGGTGGCTTAAACTCACGCCGGGCGCGTGTGCGTGCGTGCCCAAGATCCCGAGAGGAGAATGGAGGAGAAGGGATTGCGGCATGGCCACCCCCCTTGGGGGGTGATTTCTCACTTTCTCTCTCTCTGTCTCTCTTTGTCTGTCTGGCGAGCACACGTGCCCTATTACAAAAACCTCTCAAAAAAAATAAAAAAAGATAAATTGGAACTCAGTTGCAGTGTGCACTGTTAGCACAATGCTATGTAATGCTGGAAGCCTTATGGAAAATTGGGGTTCAGTTCCCAGGACAACCTGTACATACCAGGTGATACAGATGCCTGTGTTCATGGTTAGCCAGGAATGGAATGTGGGCTATGGGGGGAGAGGAGCAGAACTCTGAGACCCTGTTGAGAGTGTTTGTCTTTCTCTCTCTCTCTTCTTCCCAAGAAATCAACACCACCACAAAGTAGATGAAATATAGAATGGCACATACTGAATTAACTTTGAGCTCTATTGAAGCTCATAGGAACTTTCTGGGCTTCTCTTACACCAGATTAAAAAAAAAAAGAAAGAAAGAAAACAAGGATTTTTTGAGCATAACATGAGAAAAACAAGTGCTTGAATATCCAGCATATTGTCTGACATAAATACTTACTTTTTGCATAGGAACATCCTTTTTCAGAATTAGGAGGCGTCTCTGATTTAAGCAAACCATCGCTACTATGCATGAAAGAATTCACTTCCTGTGCTCAGCACATTTTCTACTCATTCTATATTCTGACTCTTCTGCAAAGACTTATTGGCAATGGAAACTAGCTCCTGTTGTTGGTTTACAACGAGTGACGTGACCATTTTCTTCTTTCACTATTAGCTTTCCGGTATTTCCAGAAAGTTATCCACTTTGAATACAAAGCTCAGGAAGTTTATAACATTCTTTTTCTTTTTAAAGAATTATTTATTCAATTTTCATTTATTCATTCATTTATTTTAATTTGACGAGAGAGAGAAAGAGAGGGAGAGTGAGAAAGCAAGACACTAGGTCCGGGACACAGGCTGTGGTCCCCTATGTGGGAGTCTCCAGTGCCTTAACCACCGTGCCACCTGCTGGCCGCAGTTCATAACATTCCTTTTGCACATTCTGTGTAGTAGCTACTCTCATATTTTAAATCGAATGTAGAGATTTCCCTAATTATACAAGTTGATTAAACATGGTAGCAGTTGCCAAGAGCTGTTAGGCATTGTTCATGGTAAAGCATCCTAACCGTGGGATCAAACTGAATGTCATCCACAATCAAATCTGATAGAATGTTCCAGCGGAGAGGATGCGGTGAGAGGGCCACAATATTCCTGGTGCAGCAATCTGGCCAAGTGAAGTTTACCTTGAATCCAGTCACCAGGGAACAACCAGACAAACCCCCATGCAATTTCATTTTAACTGGCTCGGTCTATTAAAAAATGTCAAGATCATGGAACTTAACATAAAAAGACTGGGTTTATCTTACATTTAAAAAGACTAAAAGGAACTAGGAGATGGCAAAATGATTACATTGCTTGACTCCTACGTGTTGACCACGGTTTGGATCCCAGACCTGGCAGCTTAAGACTCATGCCAAGTGCATTTGCGTGCATGTCCAAAATCCTGAGAGGAGAATGGAGAAGGGATTGCGGCATGATTATCCCCC
>NW_006202174.1:601395-604599 GCF_000334495.1 Tupaia belangeri chinensis
AAAAAATATATCTTAAAAAAAAAAAAAAGACTAAAGAGGCATAGAAATGAGGGACTAGCAGTTAGTGTAATGACTATGTCGCTGGACTCCCATGTATTCGACCTCCGTTTGAGTCCCAGACCTGATGGCTTAAACATGCCGGGCACATGTGCATGTGTGCCCAAGATTCCTAGAGGAGAATGGAGGAGAAGGGATTGCAGTGTGGCCATCCCCCCTGGGGGATGATTTCTCACTTCCTGTCTCTCTGTCTCTCTTTGTCTTCCTGGTGAGAGCACACACCCTATAGCAAAAAAAAACTCTCCCAAAAAAAAGAGACATGGAAATGAAATGATCCTTCACTGGATGGTAGAATTATGTTAAATGTTACAAGGGCTAAAAAAAAAATGATTTTGGAGGAAACAATTGGGAAAATTTGAGTAGGGACTATATATTACATAATCATGTCACATTAATGTTAAAATTCTTGGGAGTAAAAATAGTGTTTCTACAGGAAAACGTCCTTGTTCTTAGAAGAGATGTGCTTAATAATCAAGAGGGGAAGTGTCATGTCACCACTTGCTTTTAAATGTTTCAGCAAAAATATGTTTATGTATGTGTGGATGCAGCAAAATGTTAAAATGAGTGAATCTAAGTAAAGGAAAATAATGGGTGTTTATGTTTCTGTCCTTGCAACATTTCCAAAGGATTGCAAGTTTTCCAAATGAAGGAAAATAATGGGTGTTTATGGTACTGCCCTTGAACATTTCCAAAGGATTGCAAGTTTTCCAAATAAAATGTTGGCGAATAAAACACACATCATTTGTATACTTGAGTATGAGTACCTCTAAAGAAAAGAAAGTTAACTAGAATAAGACATGGCAGAAATATGATCAAGAAGGACCAGCAAAAAGCGTGACAGTTTTGTTGCTGAATTCCCACATGGCCGACTGTGGTTTGAGTCCTGGACCCAGTGGCTTGAAACTCACCCTGGGCACGTATGCATGTGTGTCCAAGATCCCAGAAGAAGAGAGAAGGAGAAGGAATTGTGGCACGGCCCTCTCTCCTAAGGAGTGGTTTCTCACTTTCCCTTTAACTGTCTCTGTCTCTCTGTCTCTCTGGCAAGTGCATGGGCCATAAGTCAAAAACCTCTTTAAAAAAGAAAAGAAAAAGAAATATGACCAGAACTGATTTTGGCTCAAGTATCCACTTCATTGTCCAACCACAAACCGTGGTTGTCCTTCATTCTTCTTTATTATCCTCATGCTGATGTTCTATTCATTAACCATCACATCTGACATCTGTTAACCTGCCTCTGTCTCCATGGCTACTGCACTAGTCCCATCATCACCTTCTCAGTCACCTGTCATTAGAGACAACTCATTTCCAGCTTCTTCCTATTCCCTCCTATAATCCATACTGCTAAACAGCAGTTCTAGAGATCTTCCAGAATTTTAAGTTAAACCATGGTCCATAATCCTGCTCAAAACTCTCCAGTGGCTTTCCTTTTTTCTTTAAATTTTACGTTTTTGCCATAGGGTACATGTCTCCAGAGAGAGAGAGACAGAGAGAGGGAAAGTAAATCACCTCCCAGGGGGCACAGCCATGATGCAATTCCTTTCCTCCATTAACTTTGGGCATGCACACACACATACCCGGTGTGATTCTCAAGCCTCTATATCCAGGATTTGAACCCGTAATTAGCCATGTGGGAATCCACAGTCTTAATCACCACACCACCTGCTGGCTCCTCTATCCCACTCCAGAAATTAAAATGGAAACTTCAAAGCTCTGTGACCAGTCTTCTACCTCCACCCCGCCTACTCCCCTGAGATTTTCCTTTTCACCTCTCTGTTGCTCAACTGTTCTAAGCTCCTTCTGGCTCCAGTTTCTCTGTCTCAGTCTCAAGTGTCCCTTCCTCTCCTCGTTACTAACTGGCTCCTTGCTGGCTTTCACATCCTAGCCAGTGAGGCTCCCCCGACTTTCTGAAGTAGTGATCACTCTCTTGCCTTTTCATCATGCTGCTTTAATTTCCTGCATTGCACTTATTACTGGATGTCATTTTACATCTTTATGTCCTGTCCATCTTCCCAAACCACAGGAAGCTTTATGATACCAGAGATCATTTTTGCCTAGACTTTTGCTGTGCCTCTAGCAATGAAGATGCTACCTGCCACATACAGGTACTCAATAAAAGTGGAATAAATGAAAGATAGTGAGTAGTCTATGTGGACCTGCATCAGTCAGGGCCTATCCAAGAATATGGAATGTATGCTCGTTATTAATTTAAAAAGAGAATAGAAAAGAACTTGGCATACAGGTGGTGAAGGACTGAGAGGCCGAGCAGGGCACTGGGACCCATCAAGGGCAGGAAGTCGCCATCACCCCCAGGGGGTGTCAAATGGAAAAAGATGCTGCTGGAGCTTCAGATTAGAGCCAAATGATAGCATCTGAATCCACAAAGAAGCTTCTTAGTGATGAAGAAGGCTGCAGCAGCAGAGAAGCAGAGGAAATCATTTGCTTTTACCTTCTTGCTTCCTGGCTCCCGCTAAGTGGAGCTCAGACAGAAGCTCCCTGATGGGACCCTGATAGAAACCTTGGACACAGGGATCTGGGAAAAAGACTGTGCATGGTGTCTCCCCGATAACAGGATGGGGGACGGCAAGGAATGGACAGGAGGGCACAGTCTCTTGGGCCTCCTGCACAGCAACCTTTCATGGATGAGAAAAATATAAACTTCTGGGGAGAACTCACTTCTCTAGCAGAGCAACTCTGTTTATATTTAGGGGATCACGAACACTCAAGAGTGTCCAAAAAGGTCTGATAATAGAAAAATAATATTTATTGCATACATTTTTTTTTCCAGTTGAACAATGACATCTGTTATTTAAATTTTTGAGTTCCCCTACCTGCAAAAGTGTCTGGAGGTTAAGGACAATTATTTTTGTTATATTATCAAAAATGTAACTGTTGTCATCTGTTGCATTCCTAATAGAAGTAACTGAGACAGGTTGATTGATAAAGATGTAAGGGGTGGGGAACCAGCAGATGGCATAATGGTTACGCCACTAGATTCCCATGTAGTTGACTGCAGTCCGAGTCCTGGACCTGGTGTCTTAAAAAACTCATACGTGTGTGCCCAAAATCTAGAGAGGAGAATAGAGGATGAGGGACTGCAGTGTGGCCATCCCTTTTGGGGAGTGATTTCTCACCTTTTTGTCTCTCTAT
>NW_006202174.1:608269-627821 GCF_000334495.1 Tupaia belangeri chinensis
CTGTGGTTTGAGTCCTGGACCCAGTGGCTTGAAACTCACCCTGGGCACGTATGCATGTGTGTCCAAGATCCCAGAAGAAGAGAGAAGGAGAAGGAATTGTGGCACGGCCCTCTCTCCTAAGGAGTGGTTTCTCACTTTCCCTTTAACTGTCTCTGTCTCTCTGTCTCTCTGGCAAGTGCATGGGCCATAAGTCAAAAACCTCTTTAAAAAAGAAAAGAAAAAGAAATATGACCAGAACTGATTTTGGCTCAAGTATCCACTTCATTGTCCAACCACAAACCGTGGTTGTCCTTCATTCTTCTTTATTATCCTCATGCTGATGTTCTATTCATTAACCATCACATCTGACATCTGTTAACCTGCCTCTGTCTCCATGGCTACTGCACTAGTCCCATCATCACCTTCTCAGTCACCTGTCATTAGAGACAACTCATTTCCAGCTTCTTCCTATTCCCTCCTATAATCCATACTGCTAAACAGCAGTTCTAGAGATCTTCCAGAATTTTAAGTTAAACCATGGTCCATAATCCTGCTCAAAACTCTCCAGTGGCTTTCCTTTTTTCTTTAAATTTTACGTTTTTGCCATAGGGTACATGTCTCCAGAGAGAGAGAGACAGAGAGAGGGAAAGTAAATCACCTCCCAGGGGGCACAGCCATGATGCAATTCCTTTCCTCCATTAACTTTGGGCATGCACACACACATACCCGGTGTGATTCTCAAGCCTCTATATCCAGGATTTGAACCCGTAATTAGCCATGTGGGAATCCACAGTCTTAATCACCACACCACCTGCTGGCTCCTCTATCCCACTCCAGAAATTAAAATGGAAACTTCAAAGCTCTGTGACCAGTCTTCTACCTCCACCCCGCCTACTCCCCTGAGATTTTCCTTTTCACCTCTCTGTTGCTCAACTGTTCTAAGCTCCTTCTGGCTCCAGTTTCTCTGTCTCAGTCTCAAGTGTCCCTTCCTCTCCTCGTTACTAACTGGCTCCTTGCTGGCTTTCACATCCTAGCCAGTGAGGCTCCCCCGACTTTCTGAAGTAGTGATCACTCTCTTGCCTTTTCATCATGCTGCTTTAATTTCCTGCATTGCACTTATTACTGGATGTCATTTTACATCTTTATGTCCTGTCCATCTTCCCAAACCACAGGAAGCTTTATGATACCAGAGATCATTTTTGCCTAGACTTTTGCTGTGCCTCTAGCAATGAAGATGCTACCTGCCACATACAGGTACTCAATAAAAGTGGAATAAATGAAAGATAGTGAGTAGTCTATGTGGACCTGCATCAGTCAGGGCCTATCCAAGAATATGGAATGTATGCTCGTTATTAATTTAAAAAGAGAATAGAAAAGAACTTGGCATACAGGTGGTGAAGGACTGAGAGGCCGAGCAGGGCACTGGGACCCATCAAGGGCAGGAAGTCGCCATCACCCCCAGGGGGTGTCAAATGGAAAAAGATGCTGCTGGAGCTTCAGATTAGAGCCAAATGATAGCATCTGAATCCACAAAGAAGCTTCTTAGTGATGAAGAAGGCTGCAGCAGCAGAGAAGCAGAGGAAATCATTTGCTTTTACCTTCTTGCTTCCTGGCTCCCGCTAAGTGGAGCTCAGACAGAAGCTCCCTGATGGGACCCTGATAGAAACCTTGGACACAGGGATCTGGGAAAAAGACTGTGCATGGTGTCTCCCCGATAACAGGATGGGGGACGGCAAGGAATGGACAGGAGGGCACAGTCTCTTGGGCCTCCTGCACAGCAACCTTTCATGGATGAGAAAAATATAAACTTCTGGGGAGAACTCACTTCTCTAGCAGAGCAACTCTGTTTATATTTAGGGGATCACGAACACTCAAGAGTGTCCAAAAAGGTCTGATAATAGAAAAATAATATTTATTGCATACATTTTTTTTTCCAGTTGAACAATGACATCTGTTATTTAAATTTTTGAGTTCCCCTACCTGCAAAAGTGTCTGGAGGTTAAGGACAATTATTTTTGTTATATTATCAAAAATGTAACTGTTGTCATCTGTTGCATTCCTAATAGAAGTAACTGAGACAGGTTGATTGATAAAGATGTAAGGGGTGGGGAACCAGCAGATGGCATAATGGTTACGCCACTAGATTCCCATGTAGTTGACTGCAGTCCGAGTCCTGGACCTGGTGTCTTAAAAAACTCATACGTGTGTGCCCAAAATCTAGAGAGGAGAATAGAGGATGAGGGACTGCAGTGTGGCCATCCCTTTTGGGGAGTGATTTCTCACCTTTTTGTCTCTCTATCTCTTTCTATCTCTCTGGTGACCTCATGTGCCCTATGGCAAAAATCTCTCTGAAAAAAATAATGATTTATAGACTCCCAATTCTGGTGGCAGAAACGCCTGAACGCACAACAAAATGGTGGAAGGCAGAGCCTGGGCGGAGTGGAGCGAGCCTCCTATCCCTGTGACTTCTGCCTGTCTCATTTCCTTTTCTCGTAAACCTACCAGGACTCGAGCATGGGAGCCCTGTCCTAATGATTTTATGACTCCCGTAGGCCCCACCGTAGGCACCATGAAGGGATTAAGTGTTCGCTTAACACCTTTATAATATAATTATGTCTCAACACATGAACCTTTGGGGGAGAAATCATTATCCAAACTATAACAGTAACTCATTGATTTTTATTACTCTTATTATTATTATTCGATGTTCTCTGACTCGGAGGATACCCTATAGGGTTCTAGCCCACATCCTTCTCATTTCCAAGCATAGTCACCATTAGAAAGTGAAAAATGCCAGTTGGTGAGCATGTTTAATCGCTCTACATTAGTTCAGTGCACTTGAATTCTGGAATTACACTCACTCATTTGTAAGGACATAAAGAAGCAGTTGTAAGAAGCTTTGTTGATTCTGTCCAAACTATAGCCTTTAAGTCACAAGTCCAGCTGTGGGCTCATGAAGAGATCCATGAACCAGACATTGGGCTTCTGACAGCTCACGGTTTCATCCCATCCTCCTCTCCCTCTTCCCTCCATTTCTTCCTCTGCTGTGTCTCCTACCTTCTCATGCTGCCTTTTCAGAAGCCACGCCCACTCTTCTCAAATACATATGAAAGAAAGCACAGAAAATGTCCTGGATTGCTGCCGTCCTAAGGAAACACACACCTTCACAAAACCGAAATAAATAAGTTTATATTTTGGTTGCCTATGAGATTATGCTTAACAGATGGAGAGTCTACTGATGGTTTTCAACCCCCTCATTTTTTAAGTAAGGGAGTCAGACAAGAGAAGAGACACCTTTCAAAGGAGACGTTAATGCACATTTAAAAGTAATAGGTGTAGTGTATCAGTCGGGTGGAAAGTAGCACAAAATACGGAATGAGATATTTACCCATTCCACTGAGTCTTAGTGCGTGTTCCAGAGGGAGATGGGTCTTCCCCTTTGTTCTGAATCCATTTTCCCAATTGCTCTGACACAGCTGTTGGCTTCACCATCATTCTGAAGTTGATTAGATCAGAAAGCAGAGGCTTGCCTGCCCAGCATGACCAATGACAAACAAAGTTGGTGAGTATTCCAGGCATGGAGTCTGGATAGCCAAGTTGCTTTTGGTGTCACGCAGGCCTCGAAGTGGCTCTCGACGTGGTAGTGCTGCTGCATTTGTATGTCGTCTGCAGCCCAAACTGTGCCGCCCAATGTGTAGTGCACACACTTGCATAAAATCTACCAATTGAGTCTGAAAATGGCTGTCAGATTTATGGAGCGTGCTGATAATTACATTCACGCACATGCTCCGCGGAAAGCAGGCACGGAACTTGATTACCTTTGTTTTGTTTGTTTTAATAAAGCAAAAACATTTGCTGTTAACTTTAAGGAAATAAATTGCTACTTACTGAAAAATTCTTCTGACTCACTATTGGAACAATTTTGTGTTTCTAAAACACCTGGTAGAGGTGAGCTGAACGGCAGATTCTTCTTGGTGTGAAGGTCAGAGAGGTTTATAACAACTGCTAAAAATATTATGAAATATGCTGTTTTCCCACCTTTATTTCAATTAATCTTCACAAAAACCCAAAGGGGTAGGTATGGTTTCAGTCTCCATTGTGGAGATCAAAGCTTACAATGGGTCTACAGTCCCAGCTCCTCCCTCAATCTAGCCTTAACACTGTTCTTAACCGAGGTCTGTCTAAGCACAAAACCATCCATATAGACAGGATGGCCTTCTAGTGAAGTGTTATCCTCTTTTCAAAGGAATTACCTTAAGTGAATATTAACCTCTGGGTGACTGACTATGGACGCAGCCAGGGATAATTTGGGTCCTCATGAGTGGAGAGCCAGGAGTGGCTCTTCCCCAGAAGCGATACCACTTGTACTTGTGTTTCTCAATTGTTACTGCCAGGGTGGCTCCTTGAAAGCCTTATATTGCAAACGGTATCTGGTCTCTAAATACAGGATGCAGAGCCAACATCACTTTAGCTGTATTGTTAGGAATAATCAGCCGACAAGACCAGCAGATGGCATAATGGTTATGCCACTGGACTCCCATGCAGTCAGTTGTGGTTCAAGTCCCAGACCTAGTGGCTTAAAACTCATGCTGTGTGCCTGCATGCCCCAAATCCCAAGAAGAGGATGGAGGAGAAGGGATTGCAGAGTGACCATCTCCTCAGGGGTGTGATTTCTTGCTTTCTCTCTCTCTCATGAGTGCACACTCCCTGTAGCACAAATCACTCTTTAAAAAAAAAAAAAAAGGGATGCTCAGCTGAATTATGAAATCACACCATTTTGGTATTGGTAATGAGCTTAAAGTTTAGGTGGTCTGAATAAGTGCATTCTCCTCATGAAGAGGCTAGCCTTTAGGGAATTGGAGAGTGTTGACTAAAGCCACCCGAGTAGAGAGTGGAGTCTGGGATGAGAAGTTTAGTTCCTCACTCTTCCCTTCTCCTGTATCGCCAGGACACACCGCACAATTTCCCTTAGTGATAGACAGCTTCTTTCTGAAACTACGTGTTACTATGTTGATGTCACAGAATGGAAATAAATATGGAAAAACTGAGAGATAGTAGATAATACATTTTAATTTTATAATCTTTATAGAAAGAAGCTGGCTTTTCATTTATTCTTTAAACTTCATACTTGATTTTTTCCTTTCTTTATTTTTTTCCCTCAGAAACAAACAGAAAATAATATCATTGTCTTAGGTATCTTGCAATGAAGATAAGCTTATAGTAAATAAAGACTAGTTTTAAGGTTTTCTCTCTTTACTCTTTTAAATGCTACGTGTTTATAGAAAGGTTGCCCAAGAATACAGAGGCCTAAGCTAGATGCATAACTGATATATTTTTATTTTTTTTTGAGAGATTTTCACTCCATAACTGATATATTTACAAGAAAAAAATGGGGACGGAGATATAGAAAGGGACATTATATCTTTGATATTGACAGTACAAAAGGAGGCATTTTCTTTCCAGTGTAGAATCCTAACCCTTAATGCATCCTGAGAATATGACATTGGCCTTCATTTATAGCTAAAAAAGAAAAAAAAAAAAAAACTCAATGAAAAAAAAAAAAAATGGCTTGGGACCAGCAGTTGGTGTAATGGTTATGTCGCTGGACTCCCATGTAGTTGAATGTGGTTTGAGCCCCAGACGCAGTGGCTTAAACTCACGCTGGGCATGTGTGCATCCATGTCCAAGATCCCAAGAGTAGAATGGAGGAGAAGGGATTGTGGCATGGCCATCCCCCCTGGGGGGTGATTTCTCGCCGTCTGTCTCTCTGTCTCTCTCTGTCTTTCTGGTGAGCACATGCGCCCTATAGCAAAAACCTCTCAAAAAAAAAAAAATGGCTTTAGAAAACACATCATTTTCACCCCCTCCTCCAGGATGCTCAGAGAAACTGAGCCTTACACATGTTTTATAGAAGAAAAGGCATACTGACTGCATATGATGACATGTGTAAGCCCTTTTCACATGCTAGGGGAAATAATCAGACAATTATGTAAATTCCTGGAAGTATGTGGGTGTTGCATTATTTTCACTTTTGAAAAACTGGCTATTGAAATTGTTTCAACATAGGAAGTGTTTTTTCAGATCAGTAATATGACTAAAGCACTTTTAAAAATGGTGCTGTTTCTGTGTTTGGAAATAGTTAACTGGGGTTTGGGAGAAGCAATGAACACCTTTAAGAGACTGAATTCTAAAGAAGGAGCCAGAATGCAAAATAGCATGCACATGAAATGCGGCCCTCTGATGCCATTCTCTGGAGATTAGGCTTGGAAAACTGAATGGAGAGAGAGTGTGGAACATTTCCTCCAATTTGTAATATTGGATCAGGCCCATTTTAAACTGTGCTAATTTATTCTTCATTGAACCATGGAGATTAATTAATCCTTTGTTTTGCTGGATTAATGAGTAATCAATATGCCAAAGGGAGAAAAAGAATGATTTCTTCTCAAGGAACAAAGCATTCAGGTAGCCAAGTCATTTTATCTTTCATGTTTACAAAGCACACCACAACCTAGATAAAATGTGTGGCATTCAAGGAGATTTGAGCTCTTTTATTATATTTATTTATTTTTTGAACCGAGGTATCCTGAGTTTGTATTTCTAGTGAATATAGGCAAGTGGGACGATGCACTAAAAGAACTGGTGTAATGTAGGTGTGTTTTTGTGGCCTCTCTCCTTCCCACAAAATTTAAGCCAGTTTTTACAGTTCTTTGACACTCTCAGAGAATAAGAGAAGGTCCTTTTCCCAGAAAGACCCTCCCCAACAACTAAAACTAAATTTGACCATCCACTCTCACCACCAAACCAGTCCTTCACAAGTAACTCACCTTATTTTCTTCATAGCGTTTTTTTGTCTGTTTGTTTTTGTTTTTGAAAGAGAGATTTTTTTGCTAGGAGGCACAATCCTTTCTCTTCCACTCTCCTCTTGGATCTTGGGCACGCATATACATACGTTTGGCATGAATATTAAGCCACTTGGTCCGGGACTCGAACCGTAGTCAACTATGTGGGAGTCCAACAGTCACACCATCTCAAAAGGACGTTGGGTAGGCAAAAATACAAATGCCTACTTAGGAACTCAGCCTATCAGTTTTTCATATTTTGTTTTCAGAAGCATAGGAAATAGTTACTCATACTAATTCACATCACCTTGAGCAATGATAAAAGAATAAACTTAGATTCAATCTTGGTGTTGATTAAAGTACAATGCATCCAGTCCTTTAGAAAGAACTATTAATTGATGATGACAAGGTAGGAAAGTGGAAGGAAATTAATATTTGGAGAGAGCCAAGTCCTATGCTAATTGCTTTATAGGAGCCTCTCATTTAATATTCATGATGATTAGAGGAGAAAGGCATTCTTCAACTCACCTTACTGAAAGGGAAACTGAGGATCAGTGATATTCAGAAACTTTCGTCAAGGTTGAATGCCTAATGACCTACCACTGTAATGACGTGGTACAAGCGTTGAATTAACTGTCAATACAGTTTCAGAGGAAAATCCATCTAATTGTTAGCCTGCCTGTTGATGTAATGTTGCAGTAGTCACGGATAATTACTACACGACTCCTCTCTGTTGAACCATCATGCTATCATGAGACCTAATAAAATATAAACATCTCTTTTACTGCCAGTAATTCTCGGATTATGAATATTATCACTAAAGAGTGCATTCTCCTTTTTGGCTACAAACTCCAGTGTCAGTTTTTATTTGGAGTTGGCCATGTTGTTTTTAATCCACTTGTCTTAGGACAGGTTTCCTAGAAGCAGATTTTGAGACAGAGATTCAGGTATGTGTGTTTTCTCACAGAGCACTTTTCAGGAAACAGATGAACACAAATACTTTCAAGAAAGTGAGAGATGGGGAAAACGTCAAGCAAAAAGATAGGCTCCGACGTAAAAATGAGGAATCTTGACCTGATCCATAGGGAACTCCAGAGCATGCTTTGTATTGTAAGATATTTCTCTCTTGAAAGTGGGGCAAAGGTTTCAAATGGGGTAATTACCCAAAGATTTGACTATAATCTATTCGATGATACTAGCAGGCAGCTGAGTCTACCAGCTCAGTGCAAGGAATCTGGACCAGCCATGAATGGGCTTCACTCTCGTTTGATTTTCAGGAGTCGAATCAGTGCCAGGCATATCTTTGCGGTCAAAGGGAGAGCAGGAATTGCTTTCTCTCTTGGCTCTCTTTGCAAGAAAAGTTTCTAGTCCTCGGGAAATCTCCCCTCTGTTAGAAGATACACCTCTCAACCAAGCCTGCTAATTATTATTTTTGTTGAGAGGTTTTTGCTATAGGGCACATGCGCTCGCCAGACAGACAGAGAGAGACAGAGAGACAGAAAGCAAGAAATCACCCCTCAGAGGGGATGGCCACACTGCAATCCCTTCTCCTCCGTTCTCCTCTCGGGATCTTGGGTACACATGCACAAACACCTGGCGTGAGTTTTAAGCCACGGGGTAATGGACTCGAACTGCAGTTGACTACATGGGAGTCCAGCGACATAGCCGTTACACTAACTGCTGGTCCCTGTGTTTGTTTTCTTAACTTACAGATCTAACCTAAATGCTCATGCATTATTTATTTCATGGTTTAAATAGGCAGTTTTGTTTATGTCCCTATTCACTTTCCCTTATCTGCCTCTCTTGAAGTCAATTTGTGAACTGATTCACTTTTCTAATTTAACAAATGGCAGGCTATTTAATATTATCTGAATGTGCTAACCCCCAAGTCTTTGTTAAGCGTGGGGATTTTAAGGTGGCATCAAGTAGGAGTTTTCTGCTTTCTTCAGCCTTATAACCAAATGATAGCCAATTTGCATTTGTTTTATTTTTACCAGTGACGTATTTCGGTGTTTGTACTATCCTCTTTTCTCCTTCCTTAGACCGTTATCTTAGTTTACACCCGTATTGCTTTTTCTCTGGGGTATTATACTAGATTGTGATATGCCTATCAAAAGTGTAGTGAGAAATCAAAGGATAACAAATCCCTTTAGTTTGAGTAAAAGAGGCAAGATTATTATTATTTTTGGAGAGGTTTTTGCTATAGGGCGTGTGTGCTCGCCAGAAAGAGAGAGACAGTGAGACAGAAAGTGAGAAATCACTCTCCAGGGGGGATGGCCACACCACAATCCCTTCTCCTCCATTCTCCTCTCGGGATCTTGGGCACGCACACACATGCGCCCAGTGCGAGTTCAAGCCTTCGGGTCTGGGACTCCAACCGCGGTCAGCTACATGGGAGTTGAGCGACATAACCATGATGCTAACTGCTAGTTCCAAGAGGCAAGGTATTAACTGTATGGAGATAATGTTACAAATCTGGAGGTTCAGAAACACTAACCCTGCCTAAGAGATTTGATTCAATGTTTGTCCTTGTCTTCACAAAGGGACTTTGTCATCAATGATAAAGTCTGATGGGTGAATGGTCCCAGCTTTCTTAAGAATTTATCCCTGTCCTTCTCACTTGAAATTTTAGAACCTCCAGGTTCTCCTGAATCTGCCTGTACGCCTCCTTACCTACTAAATACAAGACATGGAAGATAGCCCCAGACACCTGAACACTTAGGAGGAAAGTGAATTGCATGTCAATTCCTGAGGCCTTCATGCCTCCAGAAGCCAGACATTCTTCACACTGGAATTATGTTTATTAAATGCAATCTTTCTATGTTTTAAAATATTTTGAGTTTTTCCTTCTGCATGCTTTACATATAGTTAATTATTATTTTTTAATAATAAACTTAGGACTAGCAGATGGCATAATGGTTATGTCACTGGACTCCCACATGGCTGACCATGGTTCGAGTCCTGGACCTGGCAGTTTGAAACTCATGCCGGGTTCGTGTGCGTGCATACCCAAGGTTCTGGGAGGAGAGTGTAGGAGAAGGGATTGGGACATGGCCATCCCACTTTGGGGGGCGATTTCTCACTTTCTGTCTCTCTGGCTCTCTGGCGAGCACACATGCCCTATAGCAAAAAGCTCTCTAAAAAAAAAAAGAAAGAAAATCATCAAATGTAGTTATTTTCATACTTGATGTTTTACTGATTCTCTACATGTATTGAGTTGTATGTGATTTTATGTGTAGGGTTGTGTCTATGTGTGTGTGTCCTCATTTTGTGCCAGTTTGCACCTTATACCCTGCACACACTCTGCAGATTTGTGAATGCACTGTGTGAGTGTTAATGCGTGACATTTTCTCTTTAGTTCAGCCTTTCTCCATTGTCTACATGGCAAATCTTATCCATCTTCATGACTTCATACCTGAGCTCAAATCTTACGTCCTCAACAAAGCTTTCAGTGAACTCTCAGGCAGTCTTAGTTATTCACTTTCTCCTCTATTTCTTTCTTTTAATTGCCAGAAGGCATGTGCACCCACTAGAGAGAGAGAGAGAAAGAAAAAGGAAGAGGGAAAAAGCACTCCCCAGTGAGACCTGGTCACTTCACAGTCCCTTCTTCTCCATTCCTCCATCCCATTGTGACTTAGGGTATACATGCACACATACCTGGCATGTATTTCAAGCCACTAGGACTGGGATTCGAACTGTGGTTGGCCAATGGGCTCCAAATCCCCTTAGCCACTAGGCTACAGGGCCAACCCTTTCCTATATTTCTATAGTAGCTTTTAGGCATGTGCATTTTAGTAATTTATAATTACCTCTTTACATGTCTCTTTCTCTTCTGATCTCCTGGAGGCAGCAATATGACTACATAGCCTTGGCTCCCCAAGGTCAGCTGGTGGTTGTTCTCACTTGACGATGCCGGTCAAACATCTAGTAGAAACAAGTGGAAATATATATTCCTTACTCAGCTGAAACCTAAGGAAACATGCTCGTGAGAGGATTGCCTATAAGCAGAGTCAGATGGCCATTCTTGTGGAAGCGACATATTGACAGAGAACCCTCAGGAGAAACCTATGAAAGAGTGAGGTTTCCTGACGATAAGAGGGAATGGAAGCAAAGAAGTGGTTTCAGAAATCTCTCTGTGTATGGCTTTTGCCAGTGTTTAGACGCAGGTGCTGTGCTTTCACACCTCGTGGTCAGGAAAGTGGGGTGCTCAGAGTCGGAATAGTTGTAATCTCCCAGGCAACTCTGGGTGATGTTCCTGGAGGCAAGCCTTGAGAAATGATGGGAGGATGGGCACCAGAGTTGGCAATGAAGATCTGGGAGGCGCAGACACATAATCTGCTACACATTACCAAATATTCCTGGTACATTAAAGAAGGCAAGAGTTCCCATTTATCAAGAGCTTGCTTTTTTTCCAAGCACCGTGCTAAGTGCCTTGCATGCGTGAGCTTGGGTCTTTCAGTGACCTGCCCTGCAGTATGGTTAGCCAACTTTAAACCACAGAATAACATCCTAAAGCAAGTCCAGTCAGACTTTCAGTCACAGAATAACATCCTAAAGCAAGTCCAGTCAGCGATCGGAGACAGTGCCCATTCCTGCATGTCACTGAATTCAAGAAGCTCCAATTGTCAGATACGTCATTATTCTATGTTCTATCAGGAAGAAGACAAAATGCTCCCTGTAAAACTATAATGCAGTGCTTTCATGTTGTCCACTATCAATGTTGACATTGAAACATAGGAGGAATAAAAGCGTGGTGAAATTTAGAAATTTCTAAAGTATTAATGGTTGAATAACAGGTAGGAAGAAATTTACATCTAGAACTATACAATTATACACTGTTAATTAGCTCAGTTCTTAAAAGGATTATTGAAAATGAATATTATTTTAAAATAATATATGATATATAAGTGTTTATAAGAATTATGTGTATTTCGGGACCAGCAGTTAGCATAATAGCTATATTTCTGGACTCCCATGTAGTTGACCACGGTTCGAGTCCTGGACCTGGTGACTTAAACTCATGCCAGGCGTGTGCGCGTGTGTGCCCAAGATCCCGAGAGGAGAATGGAGGAGGAGGAATTGCCGCATGGCCATCCCCTCCGGGGGTGGGAGTATGTGTGTGATTTCTCGCTTTCTACCTCTCTGTCTCTGTCTTTCTGGTGTGCACACATGCCCTATAGCAAAAACCTCTCAAAAAATAAAAAGGAATTATGTGTACTTTTCAAAGAATTATTTAATTTTATTTATTATTATTTTAATTTGCTACAGGGCACATGTGCTCGCCAGAGAGAGAGAAAATCAGAGAGAAAGAGAGAGAGAAAGTGAGAAAGCAGCTTTCAGGTCCAGACTCAAACCATGGTTGGCCATGTGGGAGTCCAGCACCTCAAACACCACGCCACCTGCTGGCCCCAGAATTATATATGTACTTTTAAGTCAATCTCAGGAACAGACTTTTGATAGAATCTGCATACACTTTCTGAAACCTTCATCTGCTCCAGAGCAAGTATGCGGTATTCTTACATACGATTATTATGTGTTATCTGAGAAAAGATTATTCGTTACTCTTGGTAGTCATTTGTTGGTGACTATTAGGACTTGCTAGAATGGAGTATTCAATGTTGGAATTAGTGGTTTTGTGTTCATATGATGAGACTTCAGAAAATTGATGGAAAATTGGACTTAGGTTGCATGGTGATGCAGTGGTAAAACGCAACACTCTGCAGAGCAGTCCCTCATAGAAAGGTTCCTAGTTCAAGTCTGTGCACCTCTCTGGATATGCCAGGCACATGTGTGCGCATGATCTGGGGCTGGCTAAAGGCCTGGGTGGATCATGGCATCAAGACTCTGTTGCAGGTGCTGTTTCTCTCTCAGGAATGGAAATCAATCAATCAACTTTAAAGGAAAAACTTCAGAGACTATTGGTAATTTGAAGAAATTTTTAAAGAAAGGGGGTCTGCCATGCAGGATCTTGTATGCCACACTAGCTTTAGTCTTCACCCGTTGCTTCCATGACATTTGTAACTTTTTTCTTTTTTTTTTTTTAAGAGGCTTTTGCCTTAGGCCATGTGCCCTCACCAGAGGGAGAGACAGAGACAGAGTTAGTGAAAGGAAAAGTGAGATAACACCCCCCCCCCTCCCCAGGTAGGATGGTTATGCTGTAATCCCTTTTCTTCCATTCTTCTCCTGGGACCTTGGGCACACATGCACATGGACCTGGTGTGAATTTCACGCCAAGTACATGAAACCATGGGGGAGTCCAGCGATGTAACCACTATGCCATCTGCTGGCTCACATTTGTCACATTTTAAGAGCTAAAAAGCCATGGACCACACCATTCATTTGATAAAAACACTATTTTGAGGTTGCTGTAATGGACCATTCTAGCATAGATTTTCTTTTAATTCTTCAATATAAGTGTGGACATTATAATATTAATGATAATATTAGTGTGAACATTATAAATATTAAGAATGAGACATTTTTTAACAAACATTCTTTGGACAACAGCCAAAGGAAACAGCCACACTCATTATGCTTTAGTTCCGTTATAGTTGAAATATGAGAGATTTCTTTATTTATTCTGTGTTAAAAAGTGCTTATTGCCTTAGCCAGCTAGTTGCTATTACCAAAATTAAAAACTATATAAATTATACAAAGCTATCCACAGAGGCTAGCATAAAAATTACTGCCCCTGCTGAGGACAAAATGATGTCTTTGGTTGAACTGCCAGATACGAAGTAACAGCAAGAGATAAATTATTTTCTGAACCATTATTAAAGGATTAAAGGTGGGTCTCAAATCTCTGTTGACCAGACTCATTTTCTCCTCTATGGTTGGTATGTCTTTGCTTGGTTTTGAGTTATTACAGAGGAAATTGCTGCATTATTAAATAAAGCTAAAAGTTTCAAAGAAAACGAATGTCACTCACTGCATTCGCTTGTTGGTCTGCTTTTATGTGCCATTGTTGGACAGTCAGCATTGACATAGTTTATAAATTATTAACATTTTCAATTGGTTAATGCCTAAACTGATTTTTAAAAATGCGTAGAAGTAGATTTGAAAGATAGGGTTCAAATTCATTTTGCGATCACTGACTTTTAGAACTGAAAGTCTATGGCTGTAGAATTACTGCTTTCTTGTGTGGGGATGGGAGGACTGATAACAGAAACAAGTTCTCATCACATAGTTTTGCCCTTAGATAGAAGCTTCAATTTTTCTCCTGTCTAAGAAACAATATCTCAAAAGAAAGCCAAATGGATAACCTTTTAAGAGAATGTAAGAGCATCCCTCTGCTGGGCCATTCGACTTGGCCCATGCTGGAATTGTATCATAGAAAAATTGAATGGCTTCAGATGTTATGAAACTAGGTCATCTCCCACCATCATGAGGGACCAAAACCACACCAAAATCAGTAGGAGTGGGAACAACCCAGGAAATAACTGAAGAATTTAGATATGTTTTATTGATGTTTGATTCCACGACAGTTCGCACAGATTTTTCTCCCTTAGTTATTTTTTTTCAGTTTGAACACAGAAGGCCTTTCATTTATCTTCCAGGCTGAGAATAAGAATAATAAAATGAGCACTATTACATGCTTTCTTTTTAGGCTCATTTCTAGTTTAAAAAGTAATAGGGAAAATATAGTTAATTTATAGAATAGAATAAAATAAGAATTTGTTTTATTGCTACTACTCTGTGATTCAATTATTTGCCAGAAAAAGACTGAGAGAGAAAGAGAGAGGAAAAGCAAGAAAGCACCCTCCCTCTAGACTGCAATGCCTTCTCCATTTCTCCATTCTTTGAAGATCTTGGACAAGCATGCACACGTGCCCAGCATGTTTTTTAAGCCTCTGGGTCTGGGACTTGAACTGCAGAGTCCTGGTGTGGGATCCAGCTCACAAAACCACAGGCTGTGGGGTGGCCTGATTCCTTAATTCGTTAGCACATACTATGTGCTAGGCCTTGTTTTAGGAACAGAAATTATACCAGTAAACACAGTAAACATTGCTACCCTCATTGAACTGATATTCTTGTAGAGCTCAGATCCAGATAATTTAAAAAAAAAAAGATGTAGTATATCAGAAAGTAATAAGTGGTATAAAAATAAAATGAGAAAAAGTGAGATCTTCCCATTCATACAGGTTCAGAGGGTATTGTTCACTTTCTATTTTATGAGAATCTTATCCTTGAAACTGTGTAGCATGAGGCTGGGAAGGAGAACTAGAGACTTTTTTTTTTTTTTTTTGAGAGGTTTTTGCTATAGAGTGCATGTGCTCACCAGGAAGACAGAGAGAGACAGAGAGATAGGAAGCGAGGAATCACTGGCCAGGGAGGATGGCCATATCGCAATCCCTTCTCCTCCATTCTTCTCTTAGAATCTTGGGCATGCATGCACCCGCGCCTGGTGTGAGTTTAAGCCACTGGGTCCAGGAATCGAACTGTGGTCTACTACATGGGAGTCCAGCGACGTAGCCATTATGCCAACCACTGGTCCTGAGAATAGGAGTCTTTTAGCAAGAGTAGAGAAAGAAATGTTTATGTTGTAGGGAAGGTTAAGTAGATTATGGAGAAGATCACATTAAAGGCTTGACGTTGGTGCTATTTAAGAGTGCTCTAGGCTGCAGGAACAACCTATGCAAGGGGAACAACATGTCTAGCAGGTTTAAGGACAAGCAAGGAGAACAGCATGGTTGGCCAAGGGCAAGCACAAGGTCAGCAGGATAAAGTCTGAGAACAGAGCGGTTTATGAAATGAGTGCAGTATGCACACCCGGGACAGTCTTGAGCAGAGGAATCTGACTTACCCCTATGGAGAATGATCCTACCCCGATCCCTTCTCCTTCATTTCTCCCTCTCTTCAGAATTTTTGGTATGCGTGCACAAACTCAAGGTGAGTTTTCCCAAGCCACCAGGTGTAGGACTCAAACCACAAATTGGCCATGCAGAACCCAGAGCCCTTAATCATCAGGCCACAGGCTGGCCCCTGACTTACATCTTTAAAAGTCATCCTTATTGCTATGTAGACGCTAGACCATGGGCACAGACTAAGCAAAAATGGAAACCAGAGATGAGACCTATTAGGAGCCCAGTGGGACAACTGAGGGAAAAAAATAATGGTGGTTTACATCAGAATCATAGCAGTAGGGGCAGTGTTTGGATTCTGGAAATATTCTGAATAAAATCAAATTAATGGAGCCAGCAGGTGGTGTATAGAGTGGTTAAGGCACTGAACTCCCACATGGCCAACCATGGTTTGAGACCTGGACCTGGTGGCTTAAAATTCATGTCTGGTGCGTGCGTGTGTGTGTGTTTGTGTGTGTGCCAAAAATCCCAAGTGGAGAATGGAAGAGAAGGCATTGCAGCATGGGGGTGTGTGTGTGTAAAATCACCCTGGGGAGGGTGATTTCTCACTTTCCCTCTCACTGTCACTCTCTGGTGAGTGTGCATATGCCTTATGGCAAAAAACAAAAACAAAACCACCTTAAAAAAAAGGCTAATTAATTTCTTTTCATATTTACCACAAGGGGGGTATATCTGTCTATTACTTTTGTGTGGATTTATTTGTGTTTAGGGGTCTAAAAAGTTTTGAGGTTTAATACCATACTGCTTACTAGTACATATGTGTTTTGCTAAATACACTATATGCCATAATAAAGGCATACTCTATAGCTTTGAATATTGAGCATATGCTATTTAAAACAAAAATTATATAGCATTCCACAAATAAAAAACATTATCTAATATTTAGAATTTAAAATTGGCATGGGTTCTCTCAGAGACTGGGTGGTGGCTGGCAGAAGACTTTCAGAGAAGAGAGCTTTTAGGGTCTGCTGTGCTTTTATTTTTGCGGCTTCAGAGCTACTTAGCCTGGGAGATTTGCCACAGCTTACTCTGTGAGTTTCGTGAGGAGGCTAAGTGTGACGTGGTCGGAGTCCTGCTCTTGGCCAAGCAAAGGGTGCCCTTGTTCTGTCGATAAGATGATTCCCCTTCTATGCTGCCCCGTCTTTCCTCACCTACCATGAGCCTGGGCAGGCTGTTCCTCATGAGCTCTGGTATCATACAGTTTTCCTGGTGAAGCTGGTGGGCTCCAGATATGTACCCACCCATACATACCATTCCCACACAGACAGTGGATGTTACGGCTTCTTCAGGATTCTCTTTCATTCATCATCTCAGATAAGTTCTATCCTCCTCTTCCTTCGTTGTGGTCTGGTTATCTTTCTTTCAGTCTCATACAGGCTTTTCATATTTTTGTATTGGCAATTATGTGCATGTATTCATATCACCATTTTGCCTGGAAGCCTCTGAAATATTTGTGGGTGTGTGTGTGTGTGTGTCTGTGAGTGTGCATGCACGCACGCGTGCTTCATGGGAAACATTAAATAGGAATCCCATTAAATAGGAATCCCAAGACATGTAAAATGTTGGAATAATTATATTAGAGCACTCTGTTTCCTCATAGGTTTGTAAAAATAAATTATAATCAGGATTGAAACCTATTTTATTTATAAGAGTATTACAGATTGTATGTTGCATCTCACTGATAAGTTAGGACATGCCTTTTATTTCTTACTAGAGAAGTAGAGGCTTTTCAGCTTTCAGCATATGTAGCTCATTCTGGAAACTGAAAGATCGCCTAGAGGAAAGGTGACAACAAAAGAAAACATTGCCTTGGACGTACTGTGAGCCTCGTTGTGCACCGTAGAGAAAGATGTCGGCACAGTATTAGAGACGTCTTGAGTTCTCTTGTGATCTTGGTTAAGGAAGTGGATGATGACCGTCTAAATTTCTCATGGCCAAAATATCCAGCCATCAACTCTTGCACCATTTACAAAATGCCTATAATGTGTCAGGCGCTGCTCTAGGCTCAGAAGAACAAACAGTGTACAAAATATAAGCATTTCTCCGGGAAAGTAGTATCTCTTAGAAGAACAGTGCATACCGTGTCAGGTAGTTCCAAGTGACGTAAGCATGCATACAGTGGGGTGATAGGACAAGTAATGAAGTGAAGGGGCCGTATTATCTAAGATGATAGATGATCAGATGACCTCTTTATCAAGGGTGCTTGTAAGCAGAGAGCCATAGGAAAAGAGAAATGAAATCCTATGGCTATCTGAGGAAAGCCTGTTGCTAACAAAGAAAAGTGTCAAGGCTCCGACCTGAGTGTATGCTGGCCCTATAGGATAAACAGCACGGAGCCTGATGTGACCATAACAGAGTGAGCGGGGGAGCGTGGTAGGAAATGAAGTAAGGAATTGGTAGGACCAGTTGGGCCTTGAAATCTCTGCCTGCTGTATCAACATTACTGCTTTATTCACGTAGCGCTTGAAGATATATGTATGTTTTCCAAAACAAAGTCCCCAAGGACAGAAAAAAATCCTGAAGCTCCCCATTACTGTAATGCTAACTTCCTTTTAACTTCTTGGAAAGCCATTGATGGACAAGCAAATATTTTATCTTAAAGATCACATCTAAGTGGTGAATTAAGGAGAGGGTGATTTTATCAGGGAAGAGAATCTTAGGCGAGAAGGTAGCAAAACAAGTTTATTGGGTTTTGGAAACAATTGTAATTTGTCTACCTAAATTAATTTCTCTTTAGTTCCCTTTTTCTTTCCTAGAGAGCTAGGAAATAAATTGTTTTTTAAAAACATAATTTTTGGGGGGGTCGGCAAGTGCATGGTGGATAAAGGTGCTGGACTCCCACATGGCCGACCATGGTTCAAGTCTCAAACCTGGTGGTGGCTTGCTTTCTCACTTTCTCTCTCTCTCTCTGTCTCTTTCTGATCAAACTGGAAAATAATAATGATAATAATAATAAAGTTAAAATAATTCTTTAAAAAAAACCCAACTTTTTGATGCTTTCCAGACAGAAGAGAGGGTGTGGGGGAAGGGAAGGAAATGAGAGAGCAAGCCCCGTAGGAAGTAGCCACACCACAATCCTTCTACCTCCATTTCTCCCTCCTTTGGGGGATTTTGGGCATGCACACACACACACACGCATCCATCCTGGATTTCAGGCTGCTGGGTCTGGCAATCCAACTGCAGAGTCAACCATGAGGAATCCAGCCACCTTAATCACCACACTACTATCTGGCCCAGAGCTATAAATCACATAGCTCACGTCATGCCATATGCAACCATTTGCTCTGAGACAATGCTCTTTATCCCAGGCTCAATGGGTTATGGGTCTTGTGCAGTCCAAGACAAGCATGTTACTTCCATTTCCCTTATCAATGAATAACTAGGGTAATTATATATGACCAGATCTGTCCTGGGGAATAGGAAGAGAATTCTGCTAAGGGGAGGACCTTCTAGTAAAAATAGCATATGCTTTTTAAAACCATATGGGGGAAAGCAGAGAAAAACATCATCTTTCTGGAGGTTGGTGGATGAAAGTAACATTGCTGAAACTGCTGCAACCATCTTGTGACCATGAGGGTACATATTAATATTCTTCAGTGGGGGACCAGCAGTTAGCATAATGGCTATGTCGCTGGACTCCCATGTAGTCAACCGTTATTCACATCCCAGACCCGGTGGTTTAAAACTCACGCTGGGCATGTGTGCATGCGTGCCAAGATCCCAAGAGGAGAATGGAGGAGAAGGGACTGTGGTGTGGCCATCCCCACTAGGGGGTGATATCTTGCTTTCTGTCTCTCTGTCTCTCTCTGTCTGGTGAGCGCACACGCCCTATAGCAAAAGCCTCTCCAAAAAAAGAAGAAAATATATATGTAT
>NW_006202174.1:627880-629852 GCF_000334495.1 Tupaia belangeri chinensis
GTGGGTTGCCATGGTTAGGTGATTTGTCTTGGTCCCATATGCTGACAGGTATTCAACTCTTACTCCAGAGAGGAGTTCCAAAATCCATACCCAGAGTGAAGATATGCCAAGTTATACACACACACATAGATACATGTATATGTATATATACATGTGTGTATATATATGTATATACAAGTATATATACACACACATATATATATATATTTATATATATATATATAGGAGAGAGAGCTAGATAAGGGTATATCATATACATATATAAAATGATGAAAGTTGTAGTCTCACTGGTAATAACAAACCTATGAAACAACGTATACATCTATCAGTTAAAAAAACAAACAATATTATCATTGAATTATGTTCTGGGCCAGCCCCTTATCTTATTGATTAAGAGAGAGGGACTCTAATAACCAATCACAGTTTTAAGTCCTAGCCCCAGCACCTACGAAAACATGCTGGGTGCACGTGCATGCATGTCTCAAACCCTGGAAAAAAATAGAGAAATAGAGGAGAAGGGATTGCAGTGAGACCTCACCTCATTGGGGGGTGCTTTTTCCCTCTCCCCCTCTATTACTCCCCAGTGAGTACACATATCCTCTGACAGTAAACAGATGTATGTGTACCAGGTAACCAATGAAATGGTGTTTGCCAAGAAAATGCTCACGGTATGTTGTCAGAAAAAAAAAATACACAGATATATAAAGGTATTACCCAGCTCTTCTGCACACATCAAGGTGTATGTATATATACATATGAGAGAGTGTGTGTGTGTGTGGGGGGGGAGATATTCCTATATTTATAGGGAAAATTAAAATACATATACTAAATCATAACAGCAATTATCTCTGGGTGATAGGATCAGATGGGGATCAGATGTGTGAATTTTGTGTACAACTTTGCATTTCACCATTTTACAGTGAAAAAGTAGAACATGTTTACTTGGGTAGAAGTTATTAACTATAAAAATCAAAAGAAAGCTGCTGCAGGTTCCCCGTAGACCTTCTCTAATACAACTCCTAACACTCGGGTCTTTCTCGTGACTCTTAGAGAAACACATGGGGCCCTGAATTCACCTCTGCCTCACTCCAGAGCCTAGGTCAGGCTCCAGCCTCAGTTTGAACACTTTAAACACCAATGCTCTAAAGCAGGGATAAGATCTTTTGCAGCCCACCCATCCACTGCCTCTCTCTGTTTTAGGGAGCCCGTGGGCTCTCCTGAAGTCAGTGGGAAACTCTCAGCTCAAGGCTCGGCTGGCTCTCTGCCGCACACTGCCCTTAATTTCACAGCCCGCCTAGGCATAAATTGGTAAACTTAGGTCTTTCTAAGTCTCTAGTCTTAGGTTAGGGCACAAACTACTCGATGAACTACAGTAAACAAGGATAGCAGTGACAAGTTCTACTGCAGGAAAGTTTTTCTACCCCAAGGGCCAGGGCAGCATGAGACTTAAGCATGCAGATGGCATCTCCAAGATTACTGCATAGAACAAATTAGAATTCCAGTCAGCTTGAGTCGTACAGAGGCTTGGGGCCTCGAAGCTAATTTATGGTGACCTGCAGAGGCTAAAATGAGGCAGAATCTGGATTTTTCCAATAGTTATGAGGCTGGGAGTGACTCCAGAGCCATTGGTGACATATAACATTCAAAGCGAGGGTATTTAATATTTCAGAATACACAGGCTCTGTTTTATTCTTCCTCCCGATTTTCTGGCATCAACATAGCATACAATGCTGTCAGTTTATACATACTGGAGCACCTGCAGTTATTGTTTATCTCCGGAATGCTAGGAAAGAAAAGAAAATGATGGCCCGAACAGGTATACTCTGTGTTTTTATGTGGACAGTCTGATGGTGTTGACTGTTGGCATGGTGTTGTCCCAAGTCGTTAGAGTTCACATTCTTCCAAAAACCATGGCCTGAAACAAGGACTTGGGGACAGAGGATCTCCCTGGGAGGTGATTCCCTAAAGCAGG
>NW_006202174.1:629883-656054 GCF_000334495.1 Tupaia belangeri chinensis
GAGGGAGTGGGCAGAGTGGAAGGAGGAAACCCCAATATAATTGTATGTTGTCAAGGTCATTGCTAAATGTGCAGCAAACACAAAACAAAACAAAAACCAAAAGCAACCACCACCACACACACACAGAACAACAACAACAAAAACAGATTGTTCCGTGGAAGTACACGCCCCTGAGACCTCCTGGAAAGGTCATCCAGAAGACTTCCAGAGTTGTCTGGCTGAAGGCAGGGAGGCAGGAACGTCTGTCTATCTGTTCTCATCCTCTGGTGGTTCCTTGGCCCAGCCCCTGCGCTTCCAGGCTCCGCTCCCACAGTTGCCCAGCACCTCTGGAAGCCCCTTCTAGCAGAAGACCCTGGAGCAGGAATCGAACACCAAGTAGTGTTGGTGTGAGATGGAGAGCTCTATGTGAGTCTGAGCTTGCCTGGAACCGCTCCCCAGAGCTGAGGGGGCCAAGGGAATGTGAAATGTGCCTCTAACATTCTTGGTGATTTGTAGACCTTAGATACAGAGCTGTAGGAATCAGAGCCTGAAGTGAATCTGGTTTGGCCTACGAAGTCTGTATTTTAATGCATTTATTGACCTCCTATTATATTCTAGGTGTTGGGAAAACAGAAACGGAACAGATCCCTTTGAAGACTTAGTTTGGTACAGGAGTAAGTTCACTTCAATGAAATGCCTTACCTAGTCTAATGGAGGCCTATACATTTTCATGGAGAAAGCTATTTTTATTTCAGACTGAGGAAAACTCTCAGAGGAGGTAAAATTATGGATAGCCCCCTTCACACACACACACGTGCTTGTATACATAGGAAATATATGTATGTATGTATATACACGCATGCTTGTGCACACACTGGCATGTACACAGATGTACATAAACACATCTAAACATAGGTATGTTCACATGCATATGTACATATGTACACACACGTGTGAATTTCTATATATATACAAATATAATGTTGCCTGCTTGCTTCAGGTGGGTTATTAATCCTCATTGTTAAAATTTAAATCTAGAAGCATCTCATGATTCTCGGAATGTAAAAGGATCACACAATAGACTGACTTTTGTGAAAGTGTATTTCAATCCGGATTCCTATTTGTACTTCGAATACTGTTATATTTCTGGTTTCCTGGTAGTTACTTATGTTCGTTGCAAAAAGAAAAGGTGTCCATGAAACGGATTCCGAGGTTAGAATTTGTATTCGGCAGAAGGAAACCTTTACACCTGCCACTGAAACACATCCACTTCTGGGGCAGAACGCACCAGCTGTTCCCGGTCTCCAACGGCATGCCAGGAGGTTCGGCACCAAGAATAAGGCATCGGATCCCAGGCATTGAAACTAGTGGGGAAATTGCAGGTCGACAGAATGCAATTACCCAAATTGAAATTAGGCCAGGGGCATATCAGGAGGCCCTTCCCATCTGTTGGGGAAAAGGTTCACCAGATATTTATTGAGGGCAAGTGGTCAGGATCTTAGCTTTCGGAGTCACTTAAAAGACAGACAAGACACTTAAAAAAAAAAAAAAAAAGTAGAGGAAAACTATACCTGCTATAAAAATCATATCCCTTTACTGAAAAATAAATAACATTAAGGCCTTGAGAAGCTCAGCCCTTTCTTGCTCTGAAAGGAAGAAATGTTTATGGATGGGGAAGTTAAATATTTCTACATCAGCTCCTCTTCGCAAGGACATGGTATAATGGACAATTGGTTATACCGGAACTGACACAAAGAGATTTCCCAAAGCAAACATATTGAATCCAATACATTTATCCCTGGTCATAATGGATAGAACCTTCCATTACAAGCTTATGGAACAATACTGTGCAATTTTTCTAGGGGCCTTGCCACAATCCTTCTTTTTTTCCCAAGAAACTAAGCTAATTGTTAGAGTTTGCAGCAAAATAAATAAGCTGGAGTTGGACAGCCTTCAACAGCTACTGTGAGGTGACTGCACATCAGAACCAGAGTCTGCAGGTCCCTGTGGTCCCCCGCTCCAGTGACACTTATACCTTTCAGGAGGGTGACTGTGGATGAAGAAATAGATGAATCTGTCTCACTATCTGTACCACTGTGAACCCCAGCATTGGCATAAACCCCCCACCCTCCTACTCAGAAAGGGACAAAGAATAATGCTTCTTAGCCCACATCCGGGTTTGGAGGGAATCAATTATATGCAGCAAACAGACTGGTTCCCGTACGTTCCTTTCAATAATTTGCCCTCTTTTTTTGGACTGAAAATTCAGTGTTTTTAGCCCGAAGGAGGAACAATTGAGAGGCATCTCTGTGCTAGAGGTCTCCTTTCCCAGTGGATGCTTTTTGGAGATGCGGTATCCCTGGGTTCCCACGTGCTGCTTTCTGAAGGATGATACTGGGGTTCTTCTCTGCATCCTCCCACCAAGCACCTGTTTGGTGCCACGCTGCTAATCCTGAAAAGCTCTCACTTCTCTTTGCCACTGAATGTAGAGAGAAAGGAAAAGAGATGAGCTGGAAAGAAATCTTATTCAGCATTAAAGGGAAAAAAAAAAGAGTTTCTCTGCTAAGGTGGTTTGTTTTGAACTCTTGCGTGCAGAGGGCCAGCATGCTGGGGAATCTGAGAGAATGGTCACAGCTGGAGGGCGGAAGACAAGTTAACTGTCAGATGGAATATAGCTGTCCACTGCCAAGCAGGAAGGAGCTACACGCAGGCCACCTACCGCTGGGTCTCTAACTGTCCTACCCCAGGGTTGTCACTATTTCCCCATAACTGAGGCATTCCAGGTCAAGAGTCCCAGAATCTCACAAGCTTCAGACTGGTTTCTCTACTACACAGGGTCAGCCCTTCCTAGAAAGCGTCGAAGGTGAGTGCCATTCAACCAGAGGTTTCCTGGTCATTAAAGGACACAGTTCTTATTGTAGTCTCTGTCTCTGTGTCTAATTTTCCAGAGCTTGCATGTGCTTAGCAGAGAGACAGAGAGAAGTAAAGTGAGAAAGTAGCTCTCTCACCTCTGCCTAAGAGGCATGGTCACAACCGTCATTTTTTTCTCGGTTTCTTCTTCCTTTTGGGATTTTGGGCATGCATGTCATGTGCCCAGTGTGTTTCCCAAGCCATGGAGTCAGGACTCAAACCATGCAGTCAACCCTGTGGGATCCAGCTGCCTTTACCACCATGCCACTGGCTGGCCCATGCTTCTTATCTCTTGATAGGTGGAAGCAGATATCTTATTTGCTGAATTCTGACCTGAGCTTTTCCACTTTCTTGCTAATCGGCCAGAGCAGATTTCTTAATCTCTTTCTCCGTGTGTTTCTTGATAATTTGTGCGGAACAAAGTTTATCTCTCACAGACAAAAACAGAGGACATATTAGTTCCTGTTGATCCAGAGCACTACAAATGTTAAAAGCCCAGCATTGCTATTGAGAGGTTTAGCTTGTACTAATTACCTCTTGGTTTTACTAGCTCTATATAACAAGCTACCCTTTACACATTCTATGTGAAAGCTGGTTTTCTGAAAGGAGGAAAGTTGTCAGAGCAGGGAATGAAATAGGTGCGATGTTTTATTTCCTACTAAATAATTCTCCTTACGGTGGGTAAACTTTCAGTGGTTAAACTGCTCACCACGAAGATTCCTACGCTACGAGAACAAATCTCCAAGTGACAATTATTTGTCTGTGTTCTCAGCATTTACGAGGCTCAGTAAACAGTCAGTACCTTTATGTTCTCACCATTACCTTCAGTCATAAAATTTCTTAAAGAAAAACGAATAATTATGATTCCCGACTACATAATGAACAGAAACGTCTAGAATGTGGGAAGCCCCTGGTGGGATAGGTGGGCCATCTAGATTGCCAGGGGTTGAACTCTTTTCGAGGTGATAGCAAAAGTGTCAGGCTGACCTGACAAGGCCATGATTTAGAGCTGTTCATGGGATTGTCATCGCTAGGAGGCAAATCATAACTGGTGGGGTGATTTTCGAGTGGGTTCTGCCAGTACTCAGCTGTAGGGAATGGTTGGGATTCTTGCAAAACCCTTGGCTCAGGTGTGTCAGGCCCATGCCGCTGAAGTGAGCCTTGCTAACCAGACTCAAGTTCAACAGCAACCAGGTTGTGGCGTGATGGACATGAGACTTGGAGAGTGACCTTCGAGGACAAAGTATGACCTGTGTTTTTACACACAAGGTAACTTAGGCACCAGCAAGGGAGTCAGTATCACCAGGACTGTCACTCAGGACCAAGGTATCCCACGTGTTCCAACTTGGGGGCAAATACGGCGTGAAGTATCTTTCTTAGAGTTAAGATAGTGTAGGTTAGAGGGTAGTTAGTGAACTGAGTAAAGAGAGAGAGTCCGGAAAACAAGAAAATGTGAAAGAATTCAGTGTTTCCTTTGTAGCTCAGGTGGGTTTAAAGTCTTTTGGTGGTACCATCAGAAATCAGATGGAAGGGGAACCAGCAGTTAGTGTAATGGCTATGTCGCTGGATTCCCACATAGTCGACCGAGGTTTGCGTCCTGGACTCAGTGGCTTAAAACTCACGCCGGGCGCGTGTGTGTGTGCCCAAGAAAAGAATGGAGGAGAAGGGATTGCGGCGTGACCATCGTCCCTGGGGGGTGATTTCTCGCTTTCTGTCTCTCTGTCTCTCTCTGTCTGTCTGGCGAGCGCACATGCCCTATAGTGAAAACCTCTCAAAAAAAAAAAATCAGATGGAAGCAACTTTTCACCCCTGAAAGTATGCAAATAGAAATGAAAGGAAATAAGAAAATTCTATGTCTTCTAGAGCAGCACTTTAAAACTCTCTGAGGTGGAAGACTGATTCTTTTTTCTAATTGACCCCTGGTGATATTTCTTTGAAAGTTAATAAAGACTACTAGAAAAATGAAATGTACAAAGCAGACTTTCAAAATACAAGTCCAAACTTTATTATTCAGAGACCAAAGAGAGAAAATTCCTTAGACATATTACTATAAAGTTACTAGATATAGGGTTTTTTTTGAAAGAATTATCTAATTTTATGTAATTTTATAGTTAGTATTTTTAATTTGACCAGAGAGAGAGAGGGAAATTGAAAAAGCAAGCCACCAGAGGTGAGACTCAAACTAGGGTCAGCCATGTGAGAGTCTGTGCCTTAATCACCACACCAGCTGCCAGCACAGACATAAATTATTGACCTCTTTAGTCAAGAGTCATGAATGCATAAGAATTTGCTAATAAGCATTTGTGTGTGGAACACACATTGTATGGCATTTCCCTTGAATCTGTTGGCTTTGCCCACTTACCTGATCTCCCTAAATTGCCCTTCTCTGATACCAGGGATGGGAATTTGGGAATCTGGCACTTCAAACAACACTTTATTGTGTTGAATAACAATTTAAGAAAAAAATTCCAATTTTCATTCATGGTGAAAGATACCAGCTTAAAACTATTGGGTCATTAAAAAAGTCTTGATGCAATTTTTGCATAGAAAACTATGTCATAACTTTTCTGATGACCCAATAGAACAAATATAGGACTCCTCGAATGGTACATTACAATTGTGGGTTAAGTCGTTTAAGAGAGTTAATTTGGGGGGCATTTTTTTCTTTATCCTATTTGAGTGTAAAGAGGATGGAAAATATTAATCATTGTGGTGTTCATTAAATCTGGACTCTCTCTCTACCAAATAGTCTGTGTTCTCTGAAAGGTCTGTAAGATGTCTCAGTGCATCAGTTAGGAGTAGGGTTGCCAGATTTAGGACATAAAAATACATCCAGCTGAATTTGAATCTCAGACAAGCAATGAATGATTCTTACATGTATGGCCTACATATGTCATGGTGCATACCATTTGTAGTATTCAGGCATACTTAGATTAAAAGCATATCCATTATTTCCTATATTTCTGATAGAGCAGATATGTGCACACGTGAGTGTGAAAGAGAGAGGCAGGGAGGGAGGGAGGGAGAGAAATGAGCTTCCTTCACAGAGTCTAATTATACCCCAGTCCCCTTCACGTATTAGCTCTCAGACACTTACACTCATGCCTGGCTTGTTTTCAGACTGACTGGCTGGGGATTCGAACTGTGGGTTATCTTGTGGGATTTGGCCTTTCTTGAGCAGTGCATTACCACTGTGCCATGGATCTGGCCCTGGAAACATTTATTTTATGGAGTTTGAATTTAACGTGGTGGCCTGTATTTTATCTGGTATTCTCATTAGTAGCCTTTTATACTGGACTTCTGCCATGCTGGATGTTTCTAGGGAGATGAATCACCCCAGCCAAATCAAATCTAGCCATATCGACCCAATTTGCTTAGCTATTGGCAGCTGGAAGCTGGACGGTCAATAAAAAGTGATGGTATTCCTTACAGAAAAATGTATTTCCTATGTGGCCAAGCAGTCACTCATTTCTCCCTATTTCAAGGCATCTCATTTGGTGTTTTCCCGTGCACCCAAACACTGATGGAGCCAGTCCTGGCAGAAGGTGTGCTTAGAGAAGGGCCACTAGAATCTGCCAGTAATATCAGAAAAAAATCAGCTCACTGAGCTACAAGAAGTGGAGTTCTTCGTATGGAAATATATAAGGAGGCACAGTAATAGATCAAATAATCATAAAAAAACACTACAATAAATTGCAAATAGGCTGTCAGAGACCTATCAGTATTTTAAAAATTAAACCTACAAGCATAAGACAAAAGTACAAAGCAGCACTCATTGATGTTAAAATATATATATAACATACAGTCTTGAATATTTCAAGTTTTTTTTTTCCCTTTTCTATTATCATCAAAGTACATGTGTACTTGCCAGAGACAGAGAGAAAGAGAATGAAAACACCCTACTACTGGATGTGGTCATGGCGCAGTTCCTTCTCCTCTACTTCTCTATTCCCTCAGGACCTTGGGCACCCATGCACATGTGCCTGGCACATTTTTTTTCTTTTTTTTTTTTTTGGAGAGGTTTTTGCTATAGGACACATGCACTTGCCAGAAAGAGAGAGACAGAGAAACAGAAAGCGAGAAATCACCCCCCCAGGGGGGATGGCCATGCCGCAATCCCTTCTCCTCCATTCTCCTCTCAGGATCTTGGGCATGCACGTACACACATCTGGCTTGAGTTTAAGCTACTGGATCCGGGACTCAAACTGCGGTCAACTACATGGGAGTCCAGTGATATAGCCATTGCACCAACTGCTGGTCCCTGTGCCTAGTACTTTTCTCAAGCTGTTGGACCTGGACTAGAACCATGGTTGGTCATGTGTGATCTGGCTTCCCCAACCAGTAGACCACAGGCTGGCCCTGTGCAGGTTCATTTTAATCCTTTATTTTTTTCTCAGTTTATGTAATTGATCATAGTCATTTTAATCCTTTCAAAGATGCTTTCTTTGTCATTGATAGATATTTTTGTTTTATTAAATTAGAATATTTGTCCTTAGGTCTTAAATGAGAATTTTGACATTACTTTGGTATAAAATTAATGTTTCCAGACTTTAAAGAAAGACTTACATTTTTCTTTTTTTTTTTTTTTTTTTTGGGGGGGTTTTGCTATAGGGCATCTATGTTCAACAGAAGGACAGAGAGAGACAGAGAGACAGGAAGCAAGAAATCACCACCGGGTGGGGTGGGGGTGGGGATGGCCACGCTGCAATCCCTTCTCCTTCATTCTCCTCTTGGGATCTTGGGCACGCATGCACATGTGCCCAGTGTGAGTTTAAGCCACCGAGACTGGGACTCAAACAGTGGTCGACTACATGGGAGTCCAGTGACATAGCCATTACACTAACTGCTGGTCCCACATTTTTCTTACATTAATGCCTGATTAATTTAAAGAGGAAATGGCTATTGAAAGTACACATATAATTTACTGTGATATTGTTATTCTGGACTTTTTTATTTTAGATTTTTGTTATGGGGTGCATGTGCTTGCCAGAGAAAAACACACAGTGAGAGAGAGTATGGGAATGCGAGTAATCACCCCTCCTCCAGGGGATGGCCATGCCACAATCCATTCTTCTCTCAGGATTTTGGGCACACACACATACATGCCCAGCATGATTTTTAAGTTGCCAGGTCCAGGACTAGAACTGTGGTCAACCATGTTAGAATCCAGTGACTTAACGACCACTCCACCTACTGGCCCTTAGTCTGGTGTTTTAAATATTTCCTCTGAGCTAATAATAGAAATTATACTTGGGAATATCCTTATACAAAAATTTATAACATAGTATTTATTTTAAAGAATGTGATACATGCCTATTTAAAGGGACATTCAAAAAGGCCATTATCTAATGGAAAAAGGTAAAATGACCTAACCACAAAAGAAAATGTCATGGTTGTTATTTTGACTAGTACTTCCACTCTCTTCTCTGTGTCTAATTTTCATAGTTGACACCTTCTACATACACAATATGTGTATTCAGATGTTTTCCACTAGCTATTTAATGGAAATAGTTTCCATTTTGTTGAATGTTTTCTAAGTGTCATTTTAATGATTGAATTATTGTCTGTGCTGTGATTTGTTTAGCTAACCTGTTAGAATTGGGTTTTCAGTTTCTTCAGTTATTTATCCCTGTTTTGTTTGTTTGTTTATTATTATTATTATTTTATAGATTTTCGCCATAGGATGTTTGTGTTCACCAGAGACAGAAAGACAGAGAGAGAAAAAGAGAGGGAAGGTGAGAAATCACTCCCCAGAGGGGTGGCCATACTTTTCCATTCTCCTCTTAGGAGTTTGAGCATACACGCATATGCACCTGGTGTGATTTTTCAAACCGTAACTCCTGGAACTCGAACCATGGCCCACCATTTGGGAATCCAGTGCCTTAAGCACCATACCACCTGCTGGCCCCCCAGTTCTTTTCTTTTAAAATATTAGTTTGATGATCTGTTTTAGATACCTAGGACTAAAATTGCTAGGTGAAAAACAGGATCATTGTTAAGGATATACATTTTGTTAAACTGCATTGAAAACATTATCGGGCCAGAATTTACTGTGCTGGTTAAGACTCTGGACTCCTACAGGGAACCAGCCAACAGTGTAATGGTTACTCCTTGGACTCCCATGTAGCCAGCCACGGTTATAGTCCCAGACCTGGTGGCCTAAAACTCATGCTGGGTGTATGTGCATGCATGCCCAACATCCCGAGAGGAGAATGGAGGAAAAGGGATTGCAGCATGGCCATCCCCTCTGGGGGATAATTTCTTTCTTTCTGACTCTCTGTCTCTTTGGTGAGTGCATACATCCTATAGTAAAAAATCTCTCTCTCAAAAAAAAAAAAAAAAAGACTCTGAACTCCCAATGTCTGACTATGTTTCGAGGCCTAGGGTCTGTTCCTTGAAACTCACACCTCGTATGTGCATGTGCATGCCCCAAATCCCAAAGGGTAATGGAGGAGAAGAGAGTTTGGCATGGCCATCTTCCTATGGGTGATTTCTCACCTTCCCTCTCTCTATCTCTGTGAGTCTCTCTCTGATGAGCACATGCACCTTTTGTCAAAAAATCTTAAAAGCAAAAACAAAACTCCCCCAAACAAAATGCATTATAGACATTTATTAGGAATGTATGAGTATCCATCTCACTTTTTTCTTAGCTGCCAAATTTTCTTTTATTTCATTAACCTGCTGTATTTGCACATATGTGTGCTTGTGTGTGGGGGGGGAGTGTTTGTGTGTGTGTGTGTTTAGAGAGACTGAGGTTTTAAAGAACTGGCTATGTAATTATTGTGGGGACAGGTAAGTGTGATCTGAAACCTGAAAGATGGTCCAGCTGTCTGGAGACACAAGGAGGAATTGATCATTTGAATCTCAAGTCTAAGTCCAATCTGGTAGCAAAATTTCTTTCTTTTTAAGAAATCTCAATCTTTATTCTTAAGGTCTCTATTGATTGGATAAAGCCTACTGACATTGTGAAGGGGTTACTTAATTTAACTGTTAAACATATCTAGAAAAAAATACCTCACAGTAGCATCTTGACTAGCGTGTGACCAAACAACTGGGCATTGTAATCTGGCCAAGTTGACAGTACAATTAACCATCACATCTGTTACCCGAGTAGAATGTATGCTATATAATGGAAAGCCGTGGTCTTTCTTTCCCAGTGTTTCTGTTTGTTTGTTCTCATTTTAGGCAGAAAGCACAAGCATTAGAGAGAGATAGAGAGAGGAGGTGAGTAAGAAAACCCCCAGCCCTCGACTTCCCCATGGGGAATGGTCAGGCTACAATCCTTTCTCCTATATCTCTTCGTTCTTTGGCGCACGTGCTCAGTGTGTTTCTCAAGCTGCTGGGTCCAGGACTTGAACTACACACTTGGCCATGTGGGATCCAGTCACCTTAACGGCCATGCTGTAGGTTGGCCTACTTTTTCTTTTTTTCTTTTTCTGTTTAGTACTGTCTCTATGAAGACACAACTTACTTATATCCAACTTTTATGTATACTGTGGTTGACTTACGTTGGAGTCCAGCAACATAACCAGTCATCTGCTGGTACCTGTCTCTCTCTTTTTAAAAAATCATTTATTAATTGTTTTAATTTGCTATAGGGCACATGCACTCACGAGAGAGAGAGAGAGAGAGAGGGACCTTGCATTGGTGTGCCTTTTAAAATCTTTTATACTGTATTACTATACCTTTTTGTGTTTAGATACACAAATATTTATCACTACATTGTATTTGCTTACAGTATTCACCACATTAATATGTTGTGTAAGTTTGTAACTTAGGAGTAATAGGCTATGCCACATGAGTATGAGTGTGTGTGTGTGTATACATGCATACATATACACACATATGTATATATGTATATATGTATATATGTATATATGTGTATATATACATATATGTGTGTATATGCTGGGATATATAACACACATATATAATATAAATATACATATACACACATATGAGTATACACACATGAATATATATACATATACTCATACATATATACACATATATATATTATATATCATATATAATATACATATATATATATATGAAGGGAGAGAGAGAGAAAGCAAGCCACCAGATCTGGGACTCCTACCACAGTTGGCCATGTGGGAGTCTAGCTCCTTAATCACCAGACCACCTGCTGGTTCCTCAGTCTCTTCTTATAGTAGCACTAATCCTATTCATGACCTTGCATGTATTTTATTGCTTCGAATGATAATAAATTGTGTATTTCTGAAAAAAATGAGTGAGTTAAAACTGTCTAATAATTGTCACTACAACTTGTCGCTCAGATATATTTAAAAAATTAAGAGTTGAATTAAGAGTTAGAACTAGGGTGATGCCATTTACATTGGTATCCTGAAATATTTGGGCACACAGTAGGTACTAAAAAAGCCATTGAAAGTAATGATGTTCATTGCTTTAAATCTGTCTTGCTTTTCTACCTGATTAAGTATCTTAAACTATCTTCTATTATAATTTGTCCTGCGGTCCTTCCCAGACCATTTTTTATTGTCTTTTATTAATATTTTTACATTCAATTATGGTTTAAATTTTAGTCACCCTGCTTGAATCACTAGTTGTTCCTTCTAATTTGTTTTAGGTGTTTTCCTAAACCATTGGCTAAGTATTCAGTAGGAGAAAAAGTTGTAACACCACTTAAATGTTAGAATTTCCAATCTCCCATGTTTTTTATAAATTTTTTTTATGTTTAATATCCATTTGGCAACTGCTGTGTTGAAAAGAGATTTCACAAATTTGAGTAAAGAGGACAGGAAATGCCAAGACTTATCATTATTATTTAATTCAAGGTCATGAATGTTCTTGAAGACAAAAGAGTATACTTGCATTCAAAGATAGTAGAATTCTAGTTTTCTCTATGTCTCTACTGTAATTTTCTCTTGCCCTTTTTTAAAAAAAATAATTGCTAGGGGGTGCATGTGCTCACTGGAGAGAGAGAGAGAGAGAAATGAGAGCAGTAGTGAGAAAGCATCCTCACCAATGGGAGATGGTCACGCCACAATCCCTTCTCCTCTATTTCTGCTTTCTGATTTGGGGCATGCACACACACATGCCTGAAGCGTTTTATAAGCCATCACGTCTGGGACTTGACAGTGCAGTTGGCCATGTGGGATCCAGTGTCTGAACCACCACACTACCACCTGGCCCTTCTTTTGCTGTTAATTAAATCTTTATAATTAAAAACAAAAAATCATGCAAGGAGAGAACCCAGGTGTTCTTTGAGTGGATAGGTAGGGGGCAACCAGATGGGTCTCCTGTCTCTACCTATTCGACTTTCATTTTAGTACAGTTACTGTCCCAGCTCCTGAGGTCTGAGGATCATTTCGATCCTTAGTCAACAGCTTGTCTTAAATGAGTGCCTCTTGTGTCCGGGCTGTGAGTGACACCACTCTGGGAGAGTCCATGCCTTTTGATGCTGTTTTCTGTTCTTGGATTTGTGCAAAATGTGTTGGTTAGTTGGCAAATGGGACACAGCTGGCTTCTGATTTAGAGAGTACCTTAAACCAGTTACCTCCTACCATAACTTGATCATTTAAATGGAAAGTGCTACTGCTCCAACAGAGCAGAAATGATATAAAAACTCTTTCTGACAGGAGTACCTCGCCTCCTGAATTGTCATAGCTAGTGGTCTCTCTGAGAGAAAAACCGTAACAAAGAAAAAAATGAAAACACAGGTTTTACAACTCTCCCTAGTGGTAAACCCACTTTGCATTACTTAAGAAAAGCTTTAAATGTACAATGAGTGTTCTTAGGCTAATGACAATGGTGGCCCAGAACATTATAATAATCCAATGAAACAGAATAGCATTTTGGAAAGTGGCAGTTTGTGTAGAAATTGCTGAGAGCATCAACACAGGCTGGAAACTTTGCATCTAAGTGGGCTATAGCTTTGGCTAAGGATTTATTTATTTGGCCTTTCGCTTGTAAATAAGACAGTCTTCTTTTTAATTCCAGCAGTTCTTAATAACAGAATACTGATGTCTTTTGTGCATGATGGCAGGATTTACACAAGCAATCTAAGACCCTGATCTTATAGATGGGCCTTACAATGGGAGGGATGTCAGTAGGTCATTTGAAATGACAATATTTTGTAGCTGAAGATCTAGAATCACAATATTTAGATAGAGTTCTGTACTAGTAACTCACCAATTTAGCTTTCTGCACTAAAACATTACCTAAGCGCATGTGATCCGGCCCCGGGACCCTCTCCAGCTTCATTGGATGGTCTTTCCTCTTCACTCAATCATTCCATTTCTGCTTCAGCACTGCATCTTCCACATTCTAGATAGTCTCACTGTAGGTCTTTGTTCTTTTTGGAGAGGGTTTTGCTATAAGATGCATGAGCTCACCAGAAAGACAGAGACAGAGAGACAGAAAGTGAGACATCATCCTCCAGGGGAGAGGGCCACGCCGTAATCCTTTCTCCTCCATTCTCCTCTCAGGATCTTGGGCATGCACGCACACGTGCCCAGCATGAGTTTAAGCCACCAGGTCCAGGACTTGAACCATGGTCTACTACATGGGAGTCCAGCGACATAGCCATTATGCCAACTGCTGACTTCCACCTCCCCCCCCATAGGCCTTTGCATGCTTGCTGTTTCCTCTGAATGGGATGCTTTCCTCTCGGATACAGGCTGGCATTTACTGAACTGAACCAACCTATTGCAAGGTGTTCTAAATGCTTCACCTGAGTGTTTATCTTGATGGCTTCTCCTAACTGTATAAAGTGGATAATGGCACTTGATGGGTAAAAAAAAAAAAGAACAACAACAAAAAAAAAACGCAGGCAGATGGATGAAGCAGAGGCAGGATTGGAACCCGGGCACTTCGAGCTGGGCTGAGGCTCGTAGTCCGTAACAGTAGGGCCTGGTTCTCAGCTTTGCTCTGATCTGTGGCTCTCTCCAGGAGAGCTTCATCTGACAATTGTATTTAAAGGAGAACAGATGTGATCAGTTTCTGTTTAACTCTGCTTCGTGTTTCCTTCCAGTACTAATATTCCTGATCTTGCACTCCGTACTTGTTTATTCCTTTGTTTATCTTCTCCACTGGAATATGCTCACTCCGAAGGAAGAGCTTAGTTCTGATTCGTGCATCTCTATGTCCTCTACACCCAGATCAGCTCCTGACCCGCAGCAAGAACCGAAATGCACTGCAAGAAGGCTATGAGCTGGGTTAAAATTATTGATCATGTTGGAACTTTTTTACTCCTTAAACATTTGCTGAACACCTATTCTGTGCCACATGCCATGGTGGCTTTTAGAAATACGAAGGTGAAAATGATATGACCTTCTGTTCTCCCAGAGTTCAGAGCACCATGGAAGCAGCAAGCAATAAATGCACAAATCCAGGAGGCTGCTCATTCTATTAGAGCAAACGTAAAGGGAAGCAGGAAAGCGAGGATTTGGGGAAAGCGACTGCCAGGAGGTGACATCCATACTGAGAACTGACAGATGGGCTTCAGGGAGAGAGAGGCGGGAGATGGAGCTAGGAGAGCGCTTTGGGTAAGGGGAAAGACAACACATTCCTGTTCTCGAAGTAGCTCAGGGAGGGACCAGCAGTTAGCATAATGGCTATGTCGCTGAACTCCTGTGTAGTCAGCTGCGGTTTGAGTCCCTGACCCAGTAGCTTAAACTCATGCCAGGTGCGTATGCGTGCGTGCCCAAGATCCTGAGAGGGGGTGATATCTCGCTTTCTATCTCTCTGTTTCTCTCTGTCTTTCTGGCGAGCGCACACGCCCTATAGCAAAAACCTCTTAAAAAAAAAAAAAGTAGCTCAGGGAGACTGGTGTGTAGAATGTGAGGCAGAGTTTAATGTCTGAGACTAGAGCAAGAAACCAGGACCAGCCAGGTGGCTAGTGTCTTAAGCACTATTCCAAGGAGTTGGGACCCAACAATCTGAGCCCTGTGATGCCACCGAGTTATGTTTAAATCAATACGGTTTTACTAGATGGTTCAGTTTACTGCCTTCAGCTGGGAGAGTTGGTTATGGCTCCATTTTATAGACGGGACAACTGAGGCCCAGAATAACCCATTTAGACAGTGGCGGAGTAGATTGAATTGTCTCAGTTAGTGTGGTTGGGCCTCCTAATGCCTACCTTCCTGTCTCCCTCTTCCCTTCCTCCTGATGGTTACTCTTGTCAACACTAAGACATAAAACGATTTACCAGCCATCTTTCTTTCCTTCTAAGGAATTCATATGCATTCATATCGCTTCCAGAAACAGTTCCCCTGCGTGCAAGCCAGTTGCCTGGAAGGGGGTGAGGATCATCTATAGGTGACAGATCCCATGTGTGCACTGAACCCCAATTCTCTGTTCTCGTGAACAGAGAGCTGGCTTTAGACCAGGAACCTTTTATCCTGAAAAGACGAGTCTGGGTGCTGGAGGACAGAGCCGACTTGACAAAGTAGAGAGTTCAGTGTTAGTCTGCCCACGCTTTGGGCATGCGTGAGCACTCACAGCCAAACACAGCTGGCATGTCTAATTTTAGCCTCGCCCGCCTTGAAAAGGGACCCTTTAAGGAAATATATTTTCTCTGAAACAATTAGTATTATAATGTAGCAGCTGATAGACATGTTAGAATATGATTATCGATGGGGGAAAAAACTCCACCAAGTAATTATGATTTTTGTTCTTGTTTTTTTTTTTTTTTTCCAAGATAATCTCAGTAAAACGATGAAAGCATCCATGAATAAAAAGAATCATAGAAAGACAATGGGAAAAATTGATTTTATCTATTAAAAAGCTGAGAAAAACCTGAAGGGTCACTTCCTCTTAGTTTTACAAAATGGATTCAATGATAAGAACTATCATTTCTCCTATGTTCATAGTTGATTAATCCAGTCTGATGATAGGTGGCTTGTTCAGAGTAATCCCGGGTTAGACCTTAACATTTCTTCAATCCTTAGCATCCCTCATGCTGCCGGAAAGGAAGTGGTTAGTTTCCCAATCAGGTTTGGGGGCTTGGATTCAGCTGCCTTTAGCGTGTTAACAGGTTTTGAAAAGCATCTGGGACATACTTTTTTTTCCAATTTAAGCAAGGTTAGTTCCTCTGCCTTTTTTTTTTTTTTTTCTGTTTCTTTTTTTTCCTTCTCCTCCTTCCTCTTTCTCACAATCTTCTATGTTTTGTTTAGCAGTGTGGCTTACCTTGGAAGTTGGCAAGAACAGAACAGAAGGCAGCTCTTGTGTGGGGTAGCTAGAGGGAGGGATAAGAACTACCCCACCGCCAGCACTGGAGTTCCTCAGGTTCAGTTACAGCGGCAGCAGCTCTGCTGCAGAAATCACTTTGCTATTCGAGATAGCCAGCAGAGGGAATCGGAACTTTGCTTGCAGCAGGGGTTGAAGCAGCCTTTTTTTTTTTCTTGGAGGAAATACTGCAGCCTTCTGGACTGCATACGCTGCTCCCTGGAGAGACTCTGGGTTCCACCCACCGGCTGGAAGGAGGGGAAGTGAATGAAAGGACAGGACAAGCCCCGAACACCACACCATGTCACTCTGGGAGGCAGACAGCGGCAACTAAGCTGTGTGAGGTTTTTTTTTTTTTCTTCTCCCCCCCTTTCTTTTTATTTTCTTTTTCTTTTTTTCTTTTTTCTTTCTTTTCTTTCTTTTGTTTTGTTTGTTTGTGTTTCTTTTTCTTTTCCTGGAAGGTGGGAAAGAAGACAAGCAGGAGACAGGAAGCTGATCTGCAAGGATTTGGAGTTGTGCTAAAAGGACTTTGAATTCCCCCCCCTCCCCTTACAAACGCTGGTATTTGACATCACTACAGACAGCCTGGTTATGGAACGGACTGCCTCCATCTAACTGGACCCCGGCAGCTGGCGGAAGCCAGGCAAAATCCAGGGAGGCTGTGTGTGGGGATTTTTTTCTACGGACCTCACTCCCCACCCTTTCTCTTTCTTTTTTTTTCTTTTTCTTTTTTCTTTTTTTTTTTGGGGGGGGGAGGTATGTGTGTGTTTTTAGTTTTGGTTTGTTTTCCATTCTTGCTGTGTTGGAACTAGCGAGTGCTGGAGTCTCGGAAGCCTCATCCGTCATCCGGACTGTCAGGAATAGTGGTTTCAGAGGAAGCTCTGCTGGGGCACTATACCCTGTCATCCAGTTCCCTGCTTCGGAGATAAAGATTCCAGCTACATGGGCAAACGCCTGGATCAGCCACAAATGTACCCCCAGTACACTTACTACTATCCTCATTTTCTCCAAACCAAGGTATGGCTCGACCCACGGTCTGGCGATCAGTGTGGTGTCGTTCTGCACTCGGGATGGGAAACAGACAGGCATGTGAGTGATTCTGGAACCCCCACCCCACCCCACCGCCTCCGTCCTGCTTCTTGGAAATCAGTAACCGACCAATGGAGTTAATGAGGCAGAGGAAAGGGAGTAGGAGAAAGCCGCACACCCGGACTTGAGCTTTCTCTTTAAGGAGAGATAATAGTTTCGCTGGAGTTCCTTTGTTGTTATTTGCAGCATAAATGTTTCTAAGATCTGTCCAGTCCTTTGCAGATGGGCAGGGTGTTTCCTAGAGGAGACCACAACAGTGATGATCAGACACAGGAATATAATTTCAGGGTCTTTTCTGGTGAGCTGTTCTTTGTTTGTGGCTCTGAAGGGGTTTTCTCACTGGGTAGGACAGCACAGTGCTGGGGTGACTCAAACTTTTCATCGCTGAGTGTAGGATGAGAGAAGGCTGGGGAAGGTAGGGGACACCTACCAAAGTCTCTTAGAGTTTGCCTGAGTGTATTTTATTTTTAATTTGCCTTGAGTATTTTATTCTATACTGAGGGCAATCCGGATGCTTAGAGGAGCTTTATGATTGATCTGGTTTTTTTTTGTTTTTTGTTTTTTTTTTTTTTACTTTTACAAGCTCAATTTTTGTGGTTGTTGCCATCAGGAGGCCTGGGTCTTGGGAAAAGAATGAAATGTAACTGATAATCATTGGACTTGAATTGGTTAAATACTTTAGGCTTCATGTCTGTGTGCTCAAATGATCATTCGGGGCCCAGAGGCAAGCCCACGTAACTGAGAAGTGGGCAGTGCCAACCCTGAACTTTATCTTGCTGTTAGAGACGGGGAAGACTCGCAGGTGTGAAACCACTGCTCCGATTTGTCGATTAAATTTGGACTGGATGGGGCAGGGTGGGGGGAGGATGTTGGTAGAGTTACCACTTCAAGTGTCTGGGCGATATTACTTTTGTATTGCATTTGCCAGAACTCCACTGTCTTCTTAATAAATAAATATGCTGAGAGTGAACAAGGAGTGCCTGAAGGATCTGTGCTGTCACCAGGACTCGCTGATGTGATTAGGGTTTGGTAATTCATGCTGTGGTTATCTCTCATTTATTCTGTCTCATCGAACAATGCCTGTTTGTAAACCAGACTAGGCGGCAGACTTTCAGTATTATATTAAAGATTGTTGCCTTTTTTTCTCCCCCTCTCTCTCTCTCTCTCTTCGTTTTCAATTGCTGTGTGATCCGCCCTGCCCCTCCAAGGTCGACTCACATTGCTTTTTGCCTTTGTGAGCATTTAGTTTTGCTGCTGCTGCTTAAGTAGACCAGCCCTCCTGCTCAGTGCCTGAGTTTTAACTCTTTGGGGGATTGGGTAGAGAATGCTGCCTGCCATTCCTCAAGGAAATGGCAAAGCAAGGACAAGTTACCAAGGGGAAATTTGGAGTCGTTTCTCATCCCCCAAAGAAACAAAAACAATAAACTCATGAGTTGCATGAAAAAATCGTGGACATTCCATGCCTTTGACTCATTTGACTAAATTTTTCCAAATGTTTCAGAAATCATGCTTTGTTTTGGGTCCTTGTTTTTTTTTTTTTTTTTGCCTTTTTTTCCCCTACTCTGGTGTATATTCAGAAAAGAAACTTTAGCTCGAAATGAATGAAATCATTGTTTATCTGTCTGAGATGTCTTTTATCCTAGTACTAGCAGGAAATAATGAAGACTGCACATTTTAATCAAAGACACAGGGTGCTAGAATAGCTACAGTGGTAGAAAGTGTGTGTGTGTGTGTATGTGAGAGAGAGAGAGACAGAGAGAGAGATAGAGAGATATGAGGGGATAGAGGGACTATGGAGTGATGAAGGAAAAGAGGAGAGCCTGAAAAATACGGAGGGAATTTTTTAAAAAATCCCTTTTGGAGTCCTATGGAGTTTACGGTCGTGTAGACAGGCGGCATCTGGATCTCGTTACTTTCAAGCTAGCCAAAGCCATCAACTTCTGGAACATTTTTAAAGTAGTTAGATCCATTACGTGTCCTAAGCTGATATTTGGGTAATCAGATCAGGGCAGTAGGAGATAGAGATCAGCCACTTTGGCTATCGTGGTCGTTTGTGTTGATCATTGTCTTGGAAAATTTTGACAGTGCTGTGAAGTTGTCGAATATCGTGACAGTGGCTCTGAAATGACAGATGTTCGTAACATTCCTGGGAAGCTGAAGATAGGAAAATGTGCCCTGTTTTGAAACTTGGGTATAGGGAGTGGGAAGAAGGGTCAGTGTGCAATCGTATTTTAGAATACGGGGATTTTTCTGACAGGGTTAATACTGCAAAATAAAGCATTACCATGTGCTAATATAGGAGAAAAAAACAACTGGGTTATTTCCATATCTCTTTTTGCCCCTTCTACACTTATGTTTCTAAATCGAATTTATAATTTTAAAGGAAGAACATGATCACTTAGGCTCATTTGGTAAACCTAGCAGAATTCCTAACATCCACTGGTCTACCCTTGGCTTGTAGTTAAAATTCAGTTTTAAACCATAGCTGTTTAAAATGTTGCACATATATAAAGAATACTTATGGCTGATAAAAATGGAAATTTAATGTTGGTAAAAATCATATTCTGGGGATATCATGCCTCACTTTGTGTGAATCCAGATGGGTTTCTTTCCCACACAAGAGCTATGTGGTAGCATTAGTTTAGGGGTGGCGGGGGTGGGGGGGAATCTTCATGGGATTTTAAAGAATTGAAATGTTTATTATTGTATTTATTCAGAAAGTGCAAAAACACTGAATTGTCTCTGCTTGAATATGTGTCATATTAGATACAGCTGCTATTTTCTTGTGATAAAATAGAATGGAATGCAGATGTTTTCCATCCTCTCAAGTTGCATATTAAAGTTTTAGAGAAGCTTTTGACACTTCCTGCCTTCTCTGCTCGCTTTATTTCCCACTCTGTTAGGCCAATCTCTCAACTTTACTTCCCACCCAAAAAAAGAAAATAGAAATAAAATGTTTATGCTTCATTCTTTTGAATACTTTTCCAAATGCTTAAAATGTTTTGTATTAGGAAAGAGGACATGTCAGTTAAATAAGAGGAAAACCTGGTGGTCGACTTAGAGCTCTAAGTTGTAACAATTTTGTTTTAATATTCTCACTCTTTCACACCTCACATCTCAAAAGTTGTCATTTGTCAATTTTCTTTGTGAGCAACTTTTTCCTACCGAAAAAAGCAATTTCAGAAGTAACATTGCTTTTGGTAAAGCAATAATGAAAAAAATCTTAGTGACATTATAATATTTAACTAAAACCATGACTGGATTTTTTTTTTTTTTGGGGGGGAGAGGTTTTGCTATAGGGCGTGTGCGCTTGCCAGACAGACAGAGAGAGACAGAGAGACAGAAAGTGAGAAATCACCCCCCAGGGGGGATGGCTGCAATCCCTTCTCCTCCATTCTCCTCTCGGGATCTTGGGCATACACACACACGCACACGCGCCCGGCATGAGTTTAAGCCGCCGGGTTCGGGACTCGAACCGCGGTCGACTACGTGGGAGCCCAGCGACATAGCCATTACACTAACTGCTGGTCCCAAACCATGACTGGATTTAAAAAAAGAAAAGTTTATCAAAGCAAATATGCTGTTGGAAAGCCATCCAGAATAGTGAGCAAAGTTTAGAGAGAAGGGACCCAAAAATAGTCCATGGGCTTAATGAAAAAAATACATCATGATGTTTGATTAGTTGTAACTGGGCATTTTTCAAGTATTTTGTTAATAATTCTTTCAAAAAACCAACCTGTTGCTGTTGGGTTATGAGATCCCAGGTGACTCTTATTCTGAATTTGAGGTACTTTGTGGGGTTTCCTTAAAAAAAAATTAGTTGAATTGTCACATCCTGGTGAATTGGTATTTTACAGTTGACGAATAGATATTTGTCTCATATTTTCTATTTGCAAAACTTTGATCACCTTCATATACATTTAAAAAAAAAGTCACCCTAGCATACAAAACAGGTTTATCCTTTCTTTTTTTTTTTCACATTCTTACCAGTTCACTACGTTTCCATCAGTCCAAGTGCACGGCTTCTAATCATGATGTTCTTCCAACTAGTTTGCTACATTCCCTTCTTAGCCATCTGGTTCCCCAGAAGGTCTAGAAGAAAGGAGTTCAGACGGGGAGCTACCAGGGGTCACTGGCTGGAGGTACTCAGATTGCATTCAGGGGCTGGTGGGAAGAAGGGGTCAGGTGTAAGGAGTAATTCATCAGTTGCACACACTGATTTCAGGCTGGATTTTCAACCATCTGCAGGCTGGACTGCTGCCCGTCTCTCCAAGTCTAGCTGGAGCCCAGTTGACTATGCCATAGAAAGAGCAAACACTTGAAAACACAAGGAGTGAAAAGTAAGCAAAACAAGAGAGGCTCCTATGGGGCAGAGGATGTTCTTAAACATGTGAATGTACAGCTCTTTCAAAAGCAAAACAAGGCAACCGCTCAGCATACTCCTTACACATGAAAACGAAGAAAATCTGAACAGAGGGAAAGAATGAGTTTAGAATTTCTTTAGTACTTCCTGACCCAGATTTGCATTGATAGCTAGAGTTGGTAACTTGCCAGTTCTTTTAAAACAGCCTTGCAAACTCCTAAGTTCTGCTTTCCTTTGAAAGTCTGAAACACACAAAACGGGTTTTCTTAAAAAAAAATCTTCCAGTGATAGAATTTTTAGGTACAACCCCAAACATTTTCTTTTGCTTCAGGGGGGTAATTTGATAGCATGAAACTATGATAAATCTTGTTTATCTCATTTTAGAATGTATAGAATTTTAATTGGTTCTAAATGAGAGGAAACAGGGACAAGGGGCCACCCTCCCTTTTAGTTTCTCTTCTTTGCTCCCCCAAATCTTTATTATCAGGGGAATTGGACACAGTTCCAAGGTATATTTTTCTGTCTTTTCTATAATCTAGTCATTGTTTTCACAGCACTGTTTTGTATTTACTGAAGGAGTAGAACTATAAAAAGCCCATGTTTTATTTTTTTGGCTCCAGAATAAATCCAAACGAGAGAAACAGCCATGTATACTTCTTTTAATAGCATCTTTCTAAAGCATTTTCCTTTCACATCCTTCCAATATGGAAAATAAATAACAGAATTATATCACAGAATTATTTCCATGTAGTAATAGAATCTATGTGAGGGGTAGGGGTAGGGATGATTTGCAGGGAGGGATGCAAAAAAATAGGGCAAGATGCAAGTTCATTCCAGGTCTTTTCAGCTTAAGGAATTCCAAAAAGCTTCATTTTTGCACTCATATGTTTTTGTTTTTTTGAGAGGTTTTTGCTATAGGGTACCTGCACTCTCCAGAAAGACAGAGAGAGACAGAGAGATAGAACGTGAGAAATCACCCCCCAGGGGGTATGGCCACGCTGTAGTCCCTTCTCTTCCATTCTCCTCTTGGGATCTTGGGCACGCACACACATGTGCCCGTGTGAGTTTAAGCCACCGAGTCCGGGACTCGAACTGCGGTCGGCTACATGGGAGTTCAGCGACATAGCCATTACGCTAACTGCTGGTCCCCTCATATGGTTTTTAGACAATGGTTTTTTGCCATTATCAGTCTTTAAGTCAGAGAGCAGGCTCAGTCACAATTATCCCTATGCTGCACTCGAAGAAAACCAGCTTTTTCATTGAAAAGCAAACTTTTGCATTGTCAAGCAAACTTTTTCAGTGTCAAACTTTTTATTCAGAGTCAATGGTTGATGTTTATTCAAAACTCGCTTTGAGTACGACATTCAAATTGTTTTGTAACAGTCTCATGAGCTACAGCTGTATGTGATTAAATAGTGTAATATCAAAAGCATGTGAAAATAAGACGTTTTATGCTATAGCTATCGTAAGCAGGAGTGCAGATGAAACTGAAGGGGGACCAAGAGTGAAAATGTGTTCATGTGTTGTAATGCGTGCATGGAAGACAGGTGTTGCTGTTTTTTCTTGTTGTTGTTTTGTTTTTGTTTTCGTTTTTGCAGGGGTGGGAAAATGTTAAACTATTTTGGATGTGCTATAAAAATGTACTTTCTGAAAAGAGGAATAGTCATAAATAGCAATTCTCAAATTGGGAGCAGCTAATGCCATTTCATTAGAAAACACATAAGTACCAAATGGACCTGAAACCAATGCAATGGAAACATCACACTTACTCCCACGGAGCACACATTCAGAAAGCAAGAGTGAATTGCTCATCACTGTTTTGAAATTACAGGTCGTTTTCGTGTTTCTTTTTGCTACTCTGATCTATGGAATCATTGTCAGAAAACTTTCAAGCCATTTATCCCTAAAGAAAAGAGAGATAGCTAATGAGAATCACCAACCAGAAGGCAAAAGAGACTGCCATGAATTTTCTTGATAAGGGTCGTTATAATAGATATTTAACTTAAAGATGACCAAGTTACACTAGGGCACACAGATTTTTGCTTCTGTTTTGTTATCAGGACATTATAAGAAAGAGGTTTCTGGTTTTCATGGGAGGCTTTACCCGCCCCCCCCCCCTTAAGACTGGCGTTTGACCATAGGTACACATATCAAATCATATGTAAGAATATGATTTTTGGTAATGCAGAACTTCAATATTTAACCGATACCAAATTTTGCAAGAAATGGGCAATTAAAGATAAGATATGGATTCTGTTTTTCTTTGGGGACATTCTCTGATTTGTATATCAATGTATGATTTTCGTTCTTTTCTTTTTATTTAAGAGGTTTTGGTATAGGGCACGAGCACTCCTCACTGAAAAGACAGAGAGACAGAAATCACCCCCAAGGGTGGATGACCACACCACAATCCCTTCTCATCCAGTCTCCTCTCAGGATTTTAGGGCACGCGCACCTGACATGAGTTTTAAGCCTCCGGGTCCAGGACTAGAACCATGGTCGACTGCATGGGAGTCCAGCGACATAACTGTTATGCCATCTGCTGGTCCCTTATCAATACATTGTTTTCGAATTCAAGTTCATTCGCTAAGATCTTTTCTAGGTTTGTCACTTGTGACTTTTGCTTTGAGCTAGCTGAGTTTGCTTTGGTATCTTCTTGGGATTGAACAGTGAGCTCAGTTTGTGCTATTCCAGAGTTTCTGTTTGGTTCCTGAGTGCTGTCTACAGAGCAGATCAAACACTGCTTTACGAACTAGCTAGTGATTTGACAAATTTCACTGTCGGCATTCTTCCCCACATCTAAATCCAGGGCACTGAGAGAAACACATCCATCACTTGGGAGTGGGTGGAGAGCAGGTCCCTGGGGTGGGACAGAATGACAGGCATCATTTAATCATTATCATTGCTGGCTTTGTCGGGCTGGTTACAGCTTTCTCCGTTGAGTAGGTAAAATTAGGGCTTATGTAAAGACTTAATGTGTTGCTTTCCTTTTCTTCATTTAACGTCCCCTCTACAGTGGTGTCGAAGATGAATACTTAGGCGTATGTTTGGCTAAACCAGTTGAGGTAATGGGAAGAACTAGGATGGCCATATCCAGGTACAGAAAACCTGGCTTCATGCATGAATATAGGAGCGAGCGTAAATACAGAAATAACAACTATTATTTCGACTAGAGTTGGTAAACCTTACAGATCCTTGAATCTCAGGATAGCAGCCTTTGAAATGCAGGAATAAAATATTATTGTTAACATAGTTCATGGTATTGTAAGAGGGAAATAATTTCACAGGACCTACAAACATGAGCCTTATCATTTCCTCCTTTTCTGGTTAGATGCACATCTTTCTTTCCAAAAAGCCCCAGTTAGATGAGTTAATGACAGTAAAAACATGTTATTTCCCATTTTAAATCATCTATTATGCTAGCTTTGAGAAATCACAAGTTGTTTTCACAGCATTTTAATAAATTGCTATTAGACTTGCTGAATTACATGTGCATCTATAGAATGTGAGACAGAACATTTTTTCAGGGGAAAATTTGTCTCCATTTATACTAATCTCTGTTAGTTTTTTCATCTGTAAAATGGGTACCATGTCCTTCAACCTCAGCAATGTAGTACAGTGGCCTCTGCTATGGCAACTGTAAACTTGCTGAGTTGCTCTAAGAAGGTCAATCTATTCGGTTGTTGGGAAAACCATGACACATTTTTGGAAAAAAAAAATAGAAAAATACATCATGACTTTTTCCGATGACCCAATATAAATATGCAGCACAGTTAGCAACTCTGAAGTCCCAATACATATTTTTATTATGGCCTCACCTTTGAAGGGACAATCTGTCAGTTTAAAACAGAAAAGAGTTTAAGAACTTCCCAAATGTATAAAAACCCATTTTTATTTGCTGGAGTAGAGCCCTTCACCACAGAACCATTAAATATTGGGACCAGCAGACGGCATAATGGTTACGTTGCTAGACTCCCAAGTAGTTGACTGCAGTTAAAGTCCCAGACACAGCGATTTTTAAAGTCACACCAGGTGTGTGTGTGCACGCATGCCCCAGATCCCAAGAGGAGAATGAAAGAGAAGGGATTGCTGTCTCTCTGTCTCTGTCTCTCTGGCAAGTGCACATGCCCTATAGCAAAAACCTCTCTCCCCCCCAAAAAAAAATCATATAGTAGAAGAATATGCCTTGATGGAAGAATATTAAATGGTTAAAACAGCTAACTATATTCCCAATGTTATAAAAGCACAGTAAATGCAAAGATATACATGCAAGAAGTCTTAAAAATTATATCACATTCTCAAAGGGGAAAAAACAGAAACTAAATAGCAACCTGAATTTTATTTTATGAATGATACATAAAAAAAAACTGGTCTAGACTAAATACTCAGTCAAGGAAATCCTGACAATGCCATTCCCTGATGTGTGGAAAGTACAGTATAATAGGAGAAAATAAATCCAACAATAATCTAAATGCTGAGAGTAACAGTGATAGGAGCTGATGTTTTATTTAGAATGAACTTTCTTATCATATTGTGGGGTTAAGAAATTGGTGTATGTTACATTCCATATGTTTGAGCAAAAAAAAAAAAGGTTCTCATCCTTAGCTGATGATTTTCAAGC
>NW_006202175.1:0-844 GCF_000334495.1 Tupaia belangeri chinensis
ATTATTAAATAGGTAGACTCTGAGTAATACCCAAAGAATGAGGTGTGTGTGTGTGTGTGTGTGTGTGTGTGTGTGTGTGTGTGATTTATCATTTCCCAGCAGACATGCACCTTGTGGCCTATAGCCCAAAGCATGATTTCTCCTGAAGCCTTGTTGCTATTTAAGGGATATTGCCTTTTTGAATGAAACCTCTGAAATGTTAGTGAGAATGGTTGAGATGTGTGAACAATGTTTAACCTATTTATTTACAGAATTATGGAATGTTAGCACTGGAAAATGTATAGAAATTGTCTATATTGAATCCTTTATTTGACATATGAGAAAAATGAAGCTTTATGGGTGTGAGATTAGATAAAGTTATAGGACCTTTCCTCCAAAAAAAAAAAAGTGCCATTCTGGATACTAAAAAGAGCAGCTAAAACAATGATTAGCACAGGTTCACAGAGACCATAACACAATAGACTGGTCTCTGGTCATTTTTAATCCGATGTATTAGATCAATAATTGGGAGAATGGCCTGTGTCTCAGCTCAGGCTCCTTACAGCAAGTTGTGATAGACCAGGCGACTTGAACGCACACCTCCTCTTCTCACAGATCTGGGTGCTGGCAAGTCCGGGACCACGTGCCAGCAGGCTGCTCTGTGGAGGGCTGGACTCCTGGTTTGCAGACGCCCATCTTTCAGCCGTGTGCTCACATGGTGGAGAAGAGAGAACGTGAGGGAGGGCGAGCATGTGCATCCATTCCTACAGCACAAGCCCTGCAGTCCTGATCCAATCACCTCCCAACGGTCTACCGCCTAGCACCGTCACACTGGAGAGCTGGGTTCTTTTTATAAAAAAAAAAA
>NW_006202176.1:0-1175 GCF_000334495.1 Tupaia belangeri chinensis
TCCAGTGAGCACATGTGCCCTATAGAGAAAACTATTTAATATCCTATTAAATCTTCATTCTAATGTCTACACTGGTAAATATCTTACATGACTAAATGGGCAATGTGTCCATAAAGCACTTCTACTATATTCCAGAGTAGGATGTTTGTGTCAGGGAAAATAATTTTTTGAGCTAAATTAGCTTCAATTTTAGCAATTTTACTGGAAAGAATGAGCGACACAGACAATATGATTATTTCAACTTGGATATTTCACTTACACATTTGACATTTGATATTTGGCCAAGTCTGTCCCTTCAAGATAATTCACTGAGTAATTCTGCCAATGATGAAATGAAAGCTTCCAAGAGAAGATTAGAATTTGGAGAATCCACATTTACCACTGTTACCCTGACCCCTTCCCAGTGCTCACAGCCTTTGCTGGTGGAATCTGTGGCAATATAACACATGCCTATTTTTGTTGTTGTTGTTATTTTGGGTTTTGTTTTTGGTTTTGTTTTTGTCTAGGGTGTGTGTACTCCCAAAACAGAGAGGGAAGGCAAGTGAGAAATCACCGTCCAGGGAGGATGGCCACGAGCAATCCCTTCTCTTTCATTCTGCTCTGGGAATTTTGGGCACCCACAGGGACCTGGTATGATTTTCAAGCCCCGGAGTCAGGAACTCACACCACCTGTCGGTCATGTGAGAATCCAGCACCTTAACAGCCACCATGCCACCTGCTGGCCCAACACATGTGATTTTTACAATAATTTGTAATTTAAGGTTCAACACCAAAGAGTTATATAATTTGGTGAAACACATTACTTTAAAAAATCTGCATTTGTGGGAACCAGCAGTTAGCGTAATGGCTATGTCGCTGGACTCCCACGTAGTCTATCGCAGTTCGCATCCCGGACCCGGTGGCTTAAAACTCACACTGGGTGCATGTGCGTGCGTGCCCAAGATCCCGAGCGCCCCCAACAGGGACATAAGCAGGGAAGATAATGCGAGTGGACACTCCTGTGCCTGGCCAACAATGAGAAAGTAAAAGAAAAATATTGAGAGCAAAATAAGGAGCAGATGTACAGCGGGCATAAAACAAGAGAACCTCCCTGAGGGGAAAAAAGAAAATCATGCATTAGTGCAAGATCCATTTCATATGTAATACAGACAGATGGATTTCAGTGTAACAGAACA
>NW_006202177.1:0-450 GCF_000334495.1 Tupaia belangeri chinensis
CCCAATGGGCCGCTGGCACTCAGCTGGGCGCGCCGCACTCACTTGGGCAGAGCTGGCGCCCAGCAGGAAACCCTCCCTGCTGCTCCCCGCCCTATGCCCTCTGCCCTCCGAAGAAGCCCCCAGGCCTCCCCAAGTCTGGCTGCAGCTGCAGGAGGGTCCCAGGTGCTCCGCACAGCCCAGACCCGGGTGGGCGGGGTCTGGTGGGGGCATCCGCCCCACTACCATCCACCGGGTAGCTGCAGCCCTGACTACACCAGGCCACCTGCCCATCCGCCCATCCAACACCAAGTCCTGGGTGAATCTCTAAAAGTTCTGGTCTGGTTCTTCTTTTCTTTTTTCTAGGGCACATGAGAAAGAGACAAAGAGGAAAAGTGAGAATTCACTCCCTGGAGGAAAGGCCAGAGACAGAGAAAAAAATGAACAAGGACAAATCAACCCCTGGGGAGAAGG
>NW_006202178.1:0-604 GCF_000334495.1 Tupaia belangeri chinensis
ATTTTCTTGTAGACTTTGTTATCTGGTTGTAGGATTTGTGTCTTGTCTTGAGATATAGATAGGTTCATGCACCTACCATTTGAACAAAATCCTAACTGTTTCCTGGCTTTAACCAAAGTACCTTGGCATTTATTTGACTTAAGTTAAAATTGGTTTTCTTAACAGTACCAAGTGAAATTACTATTGAAAGTAGTTAGATTATTTAAGAAATTGTGTGATCAATACAATGTGGGTGAGAAAAGAATGGAAGTCAATTGTAGACACCAGAGATAGTATGAGAAGAGGGTGGGAAAGGACAGAGGGTCAGAAATAGGGGTAAAGGGAACCAGCAGTTAGCGTAATGGCTATGTCGCTGGACTCCCACGTAGTCGACCGTGGTTCGTGTCCCGGACCCGGTGGCTTAAAACTCACGCCGGGCGCGTGTGCGTGCGTGCCCAAGATCCCGAGAGGAGAATGGAGGAGAAGGGATTGCGGCGTGACCATCCCCCCTGGGGGGTGATTTCTCGCTTTCTGTCTCTATGTCTCTCTCTGTCTGTCTGGCGAGCGCACGCGCCCTTATCTCACAAAAAAAAAAGAAATAGGGGTAAAAAAAATTCTAGAAACT
>NW_006202179.1:0-723 GCF_000334495.1 Tupaia belangeri chinensis
GATGCTATAGACTCAGGCTGGAACAACGAAATGCCTGGGTTCAATTCAAGGCCCAACCTAAAGACTGGGCACAGCGATGGGTGCCTGCAGTCTTAGCAACTCAGGGAAACTAAGGCAGCTCAAGCCTGGCCTGGGAAACACAGTGAGAGCCTCTCTGAAAAAAGAACTGGGCACAGTGATGTGTGCCTATAGTCTTAGCCGAGAGGCTGAGGCAGGAAGATGGCAACAGCAAACTCCTGTCTGAAAAAAAAAAAAAGAATAAATAATCTGAGATAAAAATATTTCTGTTCAAATTGATGTAAAATTATAAAATTTTATAGAAAGTGAATGAACATGAAAGATTAATTGCTGAGTGAAGCAAGTCAGGCTATGAAATAGAGGCATTTTATGTCTCAGTAAACATATACCAACTGTCCATGGTAGAGACTGAAAGACTGGAGGACCTAGAAGTATTGAAAATTTTTATGGACACTGGGGACAAAATGGAAGAAGAGTAGGAGAGGGGAAGGGTGCAGGACAGGAAACAGGAAAAAGTGGAGAAGAGCTTTGTGGGACACAGATATGGTTTGCTGCCTGTTGGTGATGTCATGTATAGTATTCTCAACTCACCTGCTGTGTGGTGTATATCGGGTTGGATAAAACCTCTGTAAAAACTAAATAATGTGTAATAATTGAAGGTATAAATAAGAGTACAAAATATTAATAGCAGAAGAAAATTACACC
>NW_006202180.1:0-1236 GCF_000334495.1 Tupaia belangeri chinensis
CCAGCAACATAGCCATTACACCACGCTGACTGCTGGTCCCCCTAGCCAGAGACCTTACTCCTCTCATCAGGACCATGTAGCAGAGCTGGAAGCTGAACTCCTTGCTGTTGGACCCCCTGGCTCCTCAACCTGCAGCAGGAAAATCTCTATTTTCAAGTCTTTATATTGGAAACTTGCTTCCTCTTTTTTGCCTAGAGCAAATAGAGGGATTAACTTCCTATTGTCTTTCTAAATAACCCAGAACTCACTACCAAAGGAAGTCCCTTTGCCATAAACTCCATACCCTGAGCCATGAAGACATTACCATTCTATTGTGCAAGCACCAACTATTGGCATAATGGCTATGTCACTGGACACCCATGTAAATACCGCGGTTTGAATCCCAGACCTGGTGTGCGTGCATGCCCAAGAAGAGGAGAATGGAGAAGGGATTGCAGCATGCCATCCCCCGAGGGGGGAGGTGTTCTTGCTTTCTCTCTCTGTCTTTCTGGTGAGTTCACATGCACTATAGCAAAAACCTCTCCAGAAAAAGAAAGAAAAAAGATACCATTGTGTTTAGGCAAGGGAGTGGGAAGTGCCCTTAGTAATTTCCAACCTCCTTGACCTGTGACCACTTTCCATTCTCGCTTTTTTCTCTGACCCCTGCTCAGCGGTTACTGTTCCCACCTCATCAACCCAAGGTTTTGCCTTTACAGTCTCCTTTCTCCCTACACTCGGGGCTGTGGGGTCTTTGAGACACACGAGAGCTCCCACAGTCACTGGTAATAATGACTTCTGTAATTTGGCTATGACTGGGTGTTCTCTCTTTTCTCACTGATCACAATATAACAAACCAACCCCGTGCCCAGCTTGGACTGGATCACCCCATTCCCAAGCTTCTGGAGTCCCCGTTGTACACCTGAATGCACACACGCACCTTCTGACAAAGCAGTTACTGAAAGCAAAGCCCAGGTCACCTCTTTCCTCCCCCTAGACCTCACAAACTGATGCTCCTGTCACTCTCCCCACCCAGCCCGGACCAGGGGCTGCACCTTTCTTCAAGAGCCCCTCCTCCTCCACCTAGCCTTCCCCCTCATTTCTGCTCCCACCAAGGAAGAGAAGCACCTCTCCACGACTAGGGTCCTCAAAACCCGCAACCCTCCTCCTTCACACTCAGACTCACCTCCATGGACACTGTGTCCTGCAGAGCACGGTCAGCACAGGAGCAGATTCTCCCCAGAGACCACACAGAAAGAA
>NW_006202180.1:1279-2411 GCF_000334495.1 Tupaia belangeri chinensis
CAGGAGACCAGAACCTAAAGTGATAAGAATGGCCTCAATCCATGTGAGAGACAGGATACTGGCTCATTATTAAATCCTGTTTTTGACATTTCGGGATAAGGGGAGGATTTGCTGGTGGGTCACTTAGTCAGTGACATTACGTAGCTTAATGTTTTCATTGTTTTGATATAGTTATTCCTATTGTAGAACCATCAATTCTTTTTTTGTAATTCAATCTAAAGTGTGAAAACTGATGTGTTTATTAAGAAACAAATAATTACTGTGGTAATTCTCTTGCAGTCATTAAAATATGTTTATCCTTACCCACTTAGCTGATTTCTGAGTGTTTAATGGGTATTACAGTTGGAAAACTGTTCTAGTGTATATATGAGATAAGATAGCAGGATCATAGTTTAGGTGTACTTCATATTCCAAGTTTATTTATACTTTAAGTGTCCAATAATTATTTGCCCAAAAGCTCCCATGTTTTATATAACAAATCTTTAATAATTCAGGGTGTGTCTGTGTGTGGAAGAGGTACCTGACTTATCTACTATTCCTTGATTTTGTCCACAAACTAGGCCAGGAGGGATTTCATATTCATTTGCTATCACTGAGTTTCTTTTCAAAATAGAGAACTGTGCATTTTTTCAAAAAATATTTATTTAATTATATTATTATTATTATATTTAATTTGATCAGAGAGAGGAAAAGTGAGAAAGCAAACTGCCAATCTGGGACTCAAACCATGCTCAGCCATGTGGGAGTTCAGTGCCTTAACCCACCAGGCCACCTGTTGGCCCCAAAATGCCTATCCTGATTCTTCAAGTTTAATGTTAGACTGGAGAGGTGAAATGAGGAGATGGTGTAAAAAGTGCATAAAGATTAGGCATGATCTTGTTCAAGGCCTATCCCTGGTTTTTGTTTTTCCTGTTATATGCCTTGCCATGTTCAGATTCCTGTATCTTTGATGGTGTAATGTCTTTCAGTGACTCTGTTACATATTCACCCAGAACTTAGTATTGATCTCCACATTACTGCCTCACCTTCTACTTTTGAATCCTTGGTCACCCTTCTTCCCATCCTTGGTCTCTTGCCGGGGTCCAGCCTCGGCAGGGGTGAGTTGACTCATCGGAGGCAGCGCAGGTGAACA
>NW_006202181.1:0-538 GCF_000334495.1 Tupaia belangeri chinensis
CTTAGGAGAAAAAGAATTGTTAAGATATCATTTGTAAACTCAAGTACTTCAGCAGAAATACAAGATTTATGGTGGCTATGAAAACTGAGGTCCTTTTAGGGATTCATTGAATGTAGACTCATGATTTTCAAGAAACCCGGATATGGATTCAAATTTATTGTAACTAGATGAGACCTCAGTTAATATTGGGGCTACAACTGGCTAAGGTATATAAATAAATGAATAAAATTAATAGTTAATCTTTTCATAAATTTAAGAATTGTAAAAGAAAAAATTAGTAAAAGAAAACATTAGCTTTTATCAGTTAAATTATAATACTTATGGTCAGTCATAGTGCACAATAATTTTGAGTCTGAAGTATTGGTTGTCTGTATTAGTGTTGTAGACTCTATGGAGGCAATTCAAAGTGTTATTAAGTATTTGGTATCAACAGGCTTTTACTTTGAGGGAAATGAAGGAGGAATGGACTACAATATGCTACTTTCTCCAAAGAACTTAATAAGTCATATTTGATTGAGATATTAAACACTTGTAGCTG
>NW_006202182.1:0-789 GCF_000334495.1 Tupaia belangeri chinensis
TAAAGTATTTTTCTCTATAAGCTCCTTCCACGTAGCACCTCCATCCCCACCATCACCACCTTGACTATTGTCCCCATCACACTCACCTCACCACACCGTCACCATCACATCTTCATGGATCTTATTTCTCTGTCCAACAGCATGCTCAGCCCACATCCATCCACTCCTTGGTTTGAAGTTTATGGCCAGACTCACAATTGCAATCTTGGACTGGCCCATTTCCTTTGTTGCATTTACTTTGGTCACTTCTGTACTCATACAAGAAATTTTATGAGGCCTTCAAAAAACAGAAATAGCAACCTATACTGAACTGGGGGACAACTGTGTGCACTAAAAAGACAGACTTCTAGAGGCTATTTTCATTTTTTTTCATTTTATATTATTTTACTTTAGAGATCTTTTGCTATGTGGCCTGGACTCCTCTGAGAGACAGGAGACAGAGAAGGAGAAACTGAGAAATCACCTACTAGGGAAGATGGCCACACTGCAACCTATCTTCGATTCTCCTCTCTGGAGTTTTGGGCATGTTTACACACATGCTTGGTATGAGTTCGCACTGCAGGACCGGAATCATGGTGTGCCACTAAATCTAGCACCATTATTACTAACCTACCTGCTGGCCTCAATTTTTAATTTATTTAAAGATTTATTTAATTAAAATAATTCATTGATTTTATTAGTTTTTTCCTATAGGGCGTGTGCATGCACCAGAGATAAATAGAAAGAGAAATAAAGCAAGCTGCCAGGTCCAATTAACTCTGGGGAGTCCAAAACCTTAACCACCTCACC
>NW_006202183.1:0-1175 GCF_000334495.1 Tupaia belangeri chinensis
GGTTTTAGCTCCCCTTCAATTGAGGAAGCAAAAAGCCTATCATTTCTATATATGTCAATGGCCAGTTAGTTTTTTATTGCGAGAGACAAAAGCAATCCTTACCTAACTCAATCAAAGCAAGGAAATATTTGGGAAGAGACTTGGAGCCCTGAAGAGAGAGGACCGGGGATGAACCCATCACGGCACGTGGTAGCAGGAGCAGATAGAGATCCCTTTCATTGAGTGACACTGGGATTACTCAGGTTTGAACACAGTCTTTAGGTTATGTGTTGCAGGATTCAAATTTTAGGAAATGCAGCCTAATTAGCTTGGTGTGTATCCTGGGCTTATATTTTTCCTAGAGGGACAAAAGCTTCAAGATAGCTAATTCCACCAAGATTAGGTAAAATGTGAGTGTAGACGTTCCAAAGAATGAAGTTGGGTGGTCTTGCCAAATTGTTGAGGAGCTGCAGTAGATACTTCTAAAGGGAAAACAATTGGCTTCTAGTGTACAGGTACAACTTTATAGAAACTACCTGAGTCAATCAAAGCCTTGTAGGCAGAAGCCACTTTGATATATGCACAACGAACGCCATATTTTAAATTCAGGGGCTATGAGAAACCTCTCCTTACCCTTTAAATCTTCTATAATGCTTGGCTGATATTTGAAAATTCAGCTGCTAGAGGTTTATAAAATAGTGGATAGAATGGTAAAAAAAATCATGTCCTTTTAGGAGGTACCTTCAGCAGCTAGTAGAATTCTGATCCCTGTCTGTGAAAGAGATATTTAAGGATTGTTTCTCTCAAAAGTATGCAGGTAGAGAGAGAGCTTGGCATTTAAACTCAGCCTGATTTGCTTCTGCCTCTCTGAGTGTTGCATGAAGCGAGTTGTTTAATCAACTGAACATCCACGTTACCTTCTGTAACAATAATACAGAGGACTCACCTTTAATAATTTAAAAAAATTTCACCAGAGATTATGTGTGTTTTCCAGAGAGAGCCAGGAAAGAGAGAGAGAGAGAGAGAGAGAGAGAGAGAGAGAAAGCATGCCCCTGATGGAGTATAATCACACTGGAATTTCTTCTTCTCCATTTCTCCCTCTTGTTGGGATGTACCCAGTACATTTGAATACACTTTGGGCACGTGCACACTCATGCCCAGAATATTACTCAACCTACTGAATCCAAGATTCAAAC
>NW_006202184.1:0-611 GCF_000334495.1 Tupaia belangeri chinensis
CAAAGGCTAATGGAGAAATACAATTTCAATAGAATTTGATTATGATTCAAAAGCATTTTGAAATTCATGCATAGTTTTTTCATAATATGCTCTACCCAAGAACATTTTGACGACCCTTACATATCACAAGCCAACCAATTATACCTCTAAAATGGAAAGATATGACTTTATCATACTTTGTGTCTTTTTTTTTTTTTTTTTTTTTTTTTTACTTCTTAAAAAATTTTGGTGTCGCCCAACGGAGGCGGGAGAGAGCGAGCTTCTGCAAGGCTCAGTCATCCCCGGCCCCTTCCTCCAGTTTCCCGCCTTCCAGGACCTGGGCTCACATGTGTGTGCCTTCTGGGTTTTGCAGACTGACTGAGCTAGGGAGTCAAACCAGGTTGGCAGGTTCTCCCCGTACCAGAGGCTAAGTCTGCCTTTTCATTGAGATCAGACTTACTGAACACAAGTTAATATCATCTCTTAAATTCTTTAAAGCTGATTTAAAACCGAACTTTTCCCTGGCTTTCTGACTAGGATGTGTGTGTGTGCCATTGTGTGCAGCTCTGCTTGTGTGTACTCTTGTGTGGACACTCCCACCGCAGTTTTACAGTAACAGATTTCGACTCCCA
>NW_006202185.1:0-912 GCF_000334495.1 Tupaia belangeri chinensis
CCATTCTCATTAGGTGTTATTTATACCTTTTATAATTGTCCCACTGCCCTTGGGTATTGTGTGATTTTTTAAATTTACCAGAAGGCACTGGCCCTTGCTGGAGAAGGAAAAAGAGACAGGGAAAATGAGAAAGTACCTGTCATGGCCAATGGTAACCCCACAATCTCTCTCTCTCTATCTCTACCTCTTTTTGAAATTTTGGGCATGTGCACACACTCACCCACTGCATTTCTCAAGTCATCTTGCCTGAGACACAAAGTGTGCAGTCAGTCAGGCAGGATCCAGCTGCCTTAACCACCAGCCATCGGCTGGCCCTCTTTTCTTCTTTAATTCTTATTTTACTTTTGTACTTAAGTTTAGGAAGTTTCTACTGACCCTTTTTGAAGCTCACTGATTCTTTTCTCAGTTATCTTGACTTTATTGATGAATCCCCCGAAGGAGTTTGTCATGTCATGTCATGCTAGCTTTTCATTATCATCTTTTCCTTTGACTGCTTCAGTGTTTCCTTCTCTCTGCTTATATTCTTTGTTTCTTCTTACATATTGTCCAATTTCTGTGATTGGGCCTTTTTAATATTAATCATAGAGGTTACACATTCCCTGACGTCACAATCCGGGTGTGACCCGGTCCCAGTGTGGACCCAGGGGTGGTTGCAGGCCCCCGAGCTCACTGCTCCTCCCCAGGACACCGCCCACCGGGAATCTGGCCTTGGTGCTTCCTCTGCCCCAGCAGACCACGGTCCACAGCCTCGCCGAGCCCGGCAGGGAGAGCACAGAGGGCGCCCCTAGAAGGGCAGGAAGAGAGGTGAGCCCCAAACTAGCTGGTCTGGGCGGCTGGGGAGGTGAGAGTCCATAGGGATCTAGAGAAGAGGCAGCAATCCACTGGCTCCTCAGTATGATTCTAATGCTTGTT
>NW_006202186.1:0-847 GCF_000334495.1 Tupaia belangeri chinensis
CCAATTCTTTTCCCACAGTTCTCAGTTTACATCCTTCCTCTGGCTGGCAAATCAGCCAGCCCTTTTCTTGTTCAAAGTAGACTCCTTCTTCCAAAATCTTTAAACTTTACCCACTACATGAACACAATTTTTCTTTTTTTTAATTTATTTTTTATTTACATTTTAAATACATTCAATTACATTATTTAGCTTACAGCGTGATCATTTCAATATATGAACATTTCTCCCCGGTATAGTTGATTAAAATATAGCAACATTACCTCCCTGTATCAACAATGCTGTCTTCGTATCCCACCTCCAAATGTTCTTCCCCAGGCCTCTCTCCTCCACACACCCCCATCTGGCATTTACATCCACCTCTTCTGTTTGTACATCCTTTAGCCAGTCAGTTTCAGGTATAGAGTGCGGACATTTGGTAATATATTAAGTGGGGACATACAGTGTCTCTCCTTCATAGCCTGACTTGCTTCACTCAGCAGTAAATATTCCATATTCTTCCACTTTCTGTCAAAAGCCAGGATTTTGTTGTGCTTAATGGTGGAATAGTATTCCATAGAGTATATGTGCCACAGTTTTTCAATCCATTCATCCATAAGGGGGCATTTAGGTAAATTCCATGTCTTAGCAATTGTGAAAAGTGACGCAATAAACATCGATGTGCAAGCACTTTTCCAATGGGAAATTCTTCTGTCCTTTGGGTAGATGCCAAGAAATGGGATTGCTGGATCATATGGCAGATCTATTTGTAAATTTTTGATGAATCTCCAAATTGTTCTCCACAGTGGTTGGACTAATTAAAATTCCTACCAGCAGTGTAAGAGTACCCCTTTCACCACACCCCTGCCAA
>NW_006202187.1:0-1504 GCF_000334495.1 Tupaia belangeri chinensis
CGGCCACGGGGCTGTAACACTCGGGGAGGGTTGGCCCCGCCACCCGTGAGGGGCGACGGGGACCCCCCCGAGCCACCTTCCCCGCCAGGCCTTCCCGGCTGTCCCAGAGCCCGTCACGGCCAGTGGTCCAGAACTATCCTAGGACTATCGTTCAGGACGCCGCCTCTTCTCTGAGGACTTTAGGGTATCACCTCTTTTCCGAGGACTTTGGGGTATCGCCTCTTTACCAAGGACCTTAGGGTATCGCCTCTTTACCGAGGACCTTAGGGGTATCACCTCTTTATCGCCTCTTTACCGAGGACCTTAGGGGTATCGCCTCTTTACCGAGGACCTTAGGGGTATTGCCTCTTTATCGCCTGATGACTTTAAACAGTTACCGTTAAGCCTCCTTACCTTTCGAGGCTTACCAGCCAGCTGCCCTGGAGCGTTGGAGTTCTGACCTTCCAGTGGAGGGAGAAGTAGGTGTCCGTACGGGCCACCACTTGTCGCTTCAATGACAACGCTGACAAGGTCTTCTCCAGAACGCTTTATTATTTATTACCCCAGGCTTCTTACAATCTTCTTCTTCCTCTCCCTCTTCCTCCTTTCCAGCCCACCCGGGCTCCCTATATATCCGTCCCACAAACCAGTCCTCTTTTGCCACCAGGCAAGCACTGATAGGCTGAGGCAGTGCTTACGCGTTCCGGAACAGGAACAATAACCAAATATGGGCTTGTTTATGTAGAGGTCTGGGTGCTCTCGGCACCATGTTAGGGCGGGGGCGCTTCACAACTTTCTATCTCTCGGTCTCTCTTTGTCTGTCTGGCAGGCGCACATGCCCTATAGCAAAAACCTCTCAAAACAACAAAATAAAAAGTTTAATAAGATTTCTCTTTGATATGGTTATTACCAAGGGATACACCCAGCCCAGTATATCTAAGCCCTTATAGATTTGTTACCTGTTTCTTATTGTCTGTAACATATCAATTTATCTATGGAATGCCATGAAATACACGTATGTAGTGTTGCTTTGCCCTATAATAAAGGTGCCCAGTTTGGATGGCACAAGTTGCTTGGGCTGCCTAGTTTCAGGCCACCTGTGTCCACTGATACTCTGTCTCTTTGTCTCTTTCTGTTTCCTCTTAGACTGAGCCAAGCCCAGGGCATATGCTGACAGTTTGCTTTCCTTTTCTCTTTTTTTTTTTTCTCTCTCTCTTTTTGACTATATGACATGTATGTTGTCAAGACAGAGAGAGAGAAATCACCCCCTATTGGTGGCCACATTGCAGTTCCTTTTTGTCCTCCTTCTCCAATCTCTTGAGAATTTGGGCAGGCATGCACACACACCCATTGTGATTTTCAAGTATCTGGGACTTGAACCATGCAGTTGGCCATTTGGGATCCAGGGCCCTAACCCATGCCACCTGCTGTACCACATCTTGTTTGTTATTAACAGCATGTTGGAGATATTGGACTTTTATGAATCAGTTTGTTCATTGACACAAAAAGACCTGAAATGTTGACT
>NW_006202188.1:0-1116 GCF_000334495.1 Tupaia belangeri chinensis
GAGCCTGGCCAAGGTGAACTCTCCGCCTTAGTCTCTGAAGTCTACTGCAGATCCATCCTCTACTCTATACCATGAGAAGTCAGCGACCCAATCACACAGAGTACTGTCTCTAAAGGCTCCACAGAAATCACTAGGCTCAGCACTTAATTCTAGGGTGACATAGCACCAACAAAACCCTATCTAGAAATTGTTCCAACACTTCAGAATGCTCCCTCCTGCCCCACTCAGTTAAGACCACTCAAAGAGCAACCAAGCCCTGCTCCAGCACCAGAGTGTCTGCTTTGTTTTCAGCTATGTGCACCCCGTGTGCTTGGGCATGTAAGTGGTTCCCTCAGTAAACACTGACAGACAGACAAGATGGCAAAAGTTTTATTTGGGAAAACATCAAAGAAAAGTTAAAACAGGGAAGGGGCAGGATCAGGCAGGGAAAAGAGTAATGTACCTGTGACATCTTTTCCAATATTCAGCTACAACTGTGGTTTATTGAGGCTCAGGTCCTCTGGATGTCACACGGGTAGTTCTGCAAAGCAAAAGGACTTTGCTTCATTGTCATGTGACTTTGTATTTTCTCTTATGTGTGTTTACCCGTGTGGCTGCACGTGAGCTTTCATCACATGAATAATGGTCTCTCCCCAGACAGAGCTCCGAGTGTATCTGTGTAAGTATCCTCTTGTAGCCTTTCCTTTCTTTATGTGGTAGGATCTGAATTCCAATGGTAAGGGAGAAACTGCTTTATCTTTGGAAGACGGGCCTGCCAGTCTCTGGGTCCAATCTGATCACCCTTAAGTTTGTTTAATGTACTGCAATGGACATCCTTAGATGATCTATGGGCAAATGTTTTCACTTACACTGTGAGAAGGCAGGTGCCCACCGAGTTCCGGCCATTGTGAGAGATATTTTACCACTATGCTTCCTCCTCTTTGCCTCACAACATTTTGAGCAAATAATCAGTATTTACATGTCATGGGCAACAGAACTGAGGCTCAGATCATGCCCCATGAATTGCTGGCATTGACACTGAGATGGCAGAATATAGGAAAAGAATGGGCAAGTGTCTGTGTGCAGTTGAGGCAGGGAGGTAAGGAGAGAATGTGGGACTGTGGGGACAGACACCCA
>NW_006202189.1:0-1079 GCF_000334495.1 Tupaia belangeri chinensis
AGTGTGATTTTCAAGCTGCCTGGTGTAGGACGTCAATTGTGGTTGATAGCAAGAATCCAATACCTTAGCCCCCATTCCTCCTGCTAGCCCCCAGAATAAACCATTTTTATTAGGATGCATCATCACTGTTGGTTTTGATGTGTTGGCCTAGCAAACTTCTATCCAATTCAAGCTTCTGTGGAGACCCCATAGGTTTAGGTTACACTGGGAAAAACAGGGTGATATTTCACAGTGCCTATTTTAAAGGAGTGTAAAGATACATTTGCTAAAATGGAAACATTTGTACATTTAAGTGACACCATGAAGAGGGACTACCTTGGTGAAAGAAGTCTTGCTTTTTGCAATACTGGCTCTTTTTCCCATGAGACAAAAAGAGTCAATTGACACTCTGTGATGAAGTCGAGGATGTTTCTGGGCATGGCAGAACATCCATAATCCTCAACCCCCCATGTCTCCCTGAATCTTAGAAGATGAAGGACAGGCAGAAGGTCCAGGTAGATTTTGAGGTACTGTGATATGAGTCAGATGGCTCTGTTCGAACAGAAGTAAGTGGAGGTGACCAATGTCCCCAGTGAAATCTACATCATCGTGTGGTACAGGCCTTGCACTCCCACAGTCAGTCTAGAAGTCCACTGGCCTGTTCAGGAAGAGACCTATATACTTTCAGTCCTAGAAGAGTTTCTAAGTGTACAGGAAACTACTTCAAGTCATAGCAAGCTGTTTTACCTAAGACGCTGCAAAGCTTGTTAATGTGGCCCATAATTCAGAGTCAGACAACACAGGATGTAGGTTTTGACTGCCAAATAGAAAGGAATTATATTCCCAAGTTATTTATATCCCTTGAGCAGCTCTTTCCTCATCCAACCCTTCCCTTCAATGTCACCTACCTGGCCTTTTGGGCATGCACACACAGGCACCTGGGATGATGATGAAGACTACGAACTCAGTCCTTAGGGATCAGTCTCCCTTTACAAACAGACCATGACATGGACCTGTTTTAGAAGGTGTCATTACCATTGTTCCTCTGCTGGGAGCTCAGACCTTCTGTTCCCAGCTGACTTGTCTTCATACCCAGTCAT
>NW_006202190.1:0-588 GCF_000334495.1 Tupaia belangeri chinensis
CCCAGCTCTGCCCACACAGCTTTCCCAGGCCAGCTGTCCTGCCCCAGCTGCCCCACGCTGGCTCTTCTGCCCCCAGTGCCTGAGGGCTGGTGGTGTCACTCGGATGGCCTGGCCTCAGGGAGGGGTGGGAGCAGCCAGCGCCCGGCTCCGCTCTCCCCTGATCCACCGGTGTGGACAGGCCCAGCTGCTCCAGCGTGGTTTGTGTCACCTAGCGTGACTCGGAGACTTGGAAACAACTGCGTCCCGCGCCAGAGCGCTGGTTAAACGCTCTGCGTACATCTCTGTCTGGGCCTGCAACCTGGGGCCACTTGGTTCCTGAATGGCTTCATGCGGTCCGTGAGCCCCTAGACATTATTTGCAAAATGCTACTCATATATGAATTTTCTGGGGAGTCTGTTCCCCCCAAATGCCAGTCAGTGCGGACTGATAGCATGGACCCCTCCGTGATGTGTGAATTACACCGTGCAAGACCGTTCATCGGCAACAGGATGGTGTGTGTCGTAGAAGGAAAACGAGGCTACGGAACGCCCTGTGCGGACGAGTCCGGTTTCGTCTGGGCCGTTTGTGCACACGCCACCGCGCACACAC
>NW_006202191.1:0-2151 GCF_000334495.1 Tupaia belangeri chinensis
TCACTGCCACATGGAACATTCTCAAAGATTGGCCATATCATAGAGCACAAAGCAAGCCTCTACAGATTCAGAGGCATAGAAACAATACCCAGTATCTTCTATGACAATGATGGAATTAAACTGGAGTTTAATTTCAAGAGAAATCCTCAAAAATACTCAAATACATGGAAACTTAATAACCTACTCCTGAATGACTCCACAACTACTGAAGAAATAAAAACTGAAATCAAAAGGTTCATGGAAGCCAATGACAATGAGGACACGAGTTTCCATAATCTTTGGGACACTGCTAAAGCGATCATAAGAGGGAAGTTCATAGCAATTAGTGCACATAAGAGGACCATGGATAGAAGGCAAATGGGTCACTTAACATTCTGACTCACAGAATTGGAAAACCAACAGCAAAAAGATCCAGAAAACTCCAGGAGAAAGGAAATAATAAAGATACAAGCAGAAATAAATGAAATAGAAAGTAAATGAACTATACAGAAAATAAATGAAAGTAAAAGCTGGCTCTTTGAAAAGATAAACAAAATTAATACACCACTAGCGAGATTTATTAAGAACAAGAGAGGAAGGAACCAGGTGAATCAAATCTGCAATAAAGCAGAAAATATAACAACAGGCAAAGTAGAAATACAGAACGTCATTAGAGGATATTATGAACAACTAAATGCCAAGAAACAAGACAATCTGGATGAGATGGACAATTTTCCGGACACGTATAATCTACCTAGATTAAACCAGGAGGATATAGAAAGTCTGAATAGTTCTATAACAAGCCAGGAGATTGAGTCAGTTATAAATAATGTCCCAACAAAGAAAAGCCCTGGCCCTGATGGATTCACCTCTGAATTCTACAAAACTTTCAAAGAAGAGTTAACCCCCATTCTGCTCAAGTTGGTGACTCTCTCCCTAATTCATTCTATGAAGCCTCTATCACCCTTATCCTTAAAACAGATAAGGACAGGACAAGGAAGGAAAACTATAGACCAATAACTCTGATGAATATAGATGCACAGATTCTCAACAAGATATTAGCAAATTGTATACAACACCTTATAAAAAAGATTATACATCATGATCAGGTAGGCTTTATCCCAGGAATGCAAGGTTGGTTCAACATACGCAAAACCATAAACGTAATACACCATATTAATAGGAAGAAAGATAAAAACCAAATGCTCATATCAATTGATGCAGAAAAAGCATTTGATAAGATACAACATCCCTTTATGATCAAGACTCTCAGCAAAATTGGCATAGAAGTGTTGTTATAAGACAAGGATGTCCACTTTCTCCACTCCTTCAATATAATACTGGAAGTCCTGGCCATTGCAATCAGAAAAGAGGAAAAAATAAAAGGCAATCAAATAGGAAAAGAAGCGAAATTCTCCCTATTCGCAGATGACATGATTGTATACATAGAAGACCCAATAGTTTCCATGAAAAAAATTCTGGAAGTAATACATAAATACAGTAAGGTTGCAGGATACAAAATTCTTATCCATAAATCTAAAGAATTTCTATGTAAGAACAACAGGCAGACTGAGAGAACTGAAACAAGTTGTTCCATTTACCATAGCCACAAAAAGTATTAGATACCTGGTGAGAAGAAGCCAGGCCTTCAGAAGGAGGTTCCACATGGCTCCTGTGAACTAAGTATTGCAGGGTACAAGAGAAATGAAGATATTCTACTGATAATTGAGCCTCCAGCAAACAAGCTAGCGGTAGGGAGCCCCCAAGCCATCTATCCCTATTTCTGTGTCTCTGTATCTGTCTGTCCTTGCTTGTCTTCCCTTCTATTTTGTGATTTTTTTAAAAAAAGAAAAACAGTAATTACAATATTTTTCTTTTTTTTAACTTCTTTTCTCTTTTTGTTGTTTTTTTTCTCTCTCTCTTTCATTTCTCTTTTTGTCTCTCCACTCTCCAATATCCATTTAATGTGTTTTTAGAAGGATCTAAGAGCATTGTAGCTAAAGCAGGAGAGGCCAGGCCTTCATAAGAAGATTACTCATGGCTCCTATGAATTAGGTATTTCAAGGCACACGAGAAATGAAAATTTTCTACTGATAATTCAGCCTCCCGCAAACAAGCTAGCGTGAATTAATTTCAAGAACTTGAAAGAAACAACACCATCCATCAGATGAC
>NW_006202192.1:0-706 GCF_000334495.1 Tupaia belangeri chinensis
CCTCTGCGACCCGGCTGGGTGGGGGACCAATCCAGCTCTGCCAGGGCAGCAGGTTCAAGTAAATGCCTTCTCCGGACTCCGAACTTCAGCCCTGCCACGCCTGGGTCGTGGCCTCAGCTCGTCCTGGCCAAGTGTGGACCGCTGCTTTCAGCAGGGCCCGGCTGGAGCTCCCAGGACACTGGGGTCCTCCCGGAGCATTGACCAACGTGGAGTGAAGGGTGCCAGATGTCAGCATAGGCTTCTAATCTCCAGATGAGCCACCAGGTCTGAGACTTGGCCTGTGGGCCCAAGATCCTAGGAGGAGAATGGAGTAGAAGAGATCGCAGCCTGGCCATTTCCCTGGGGGCGGGGAGTGTGATTTCTCACCCTCGCAGTGGCTCTGTCTCTCTCTCCAGTGAGTGCACGCACCTCATGGCAAAACGTTTTATAAAAAGTACTGCCTAAAATTAAATGTAAGGGGGACCAGCAGGTGGTGTGGTGGTTAAGGCACTGGACATTCCCACATTGCTGACAACAGTTCGAGGCCCAGACCATGGTGGCTTGCTTTCTCATTTCCCTTCTCTCTCTCTCTCTCTGTATGTCTCTCTGTGGTCAAATTAAGATAAGTGAATAAATGAATTAAATAACTCTTTAAAAAAATAACCCTTAGTGTAAGAATGTGGGTTTTCTTAAATACCACTTTTTTTTGTAGAGGTTTTTGCTATAG
>NW_006202193.1:0-2081 GCF_000334495.1 Tupaia belangeri chinensis
TTCCATTGTGTTGTCTATGGATGATGAGGAATTGATGTTTTCGCTTGGGGGAGAGATATTTTCTTGGTTGCTCCTATTTCTTGTGCCTCTGTGATGGTTTCTAGTCATCTGTTGATTTCTATGTTTCTTCCTAAGTTCTCTGAGTTAATTTTGAGTATTCAAAGGTGTTCTGGAGTAGGTGATTAGCAGTCTCTCTGTTGCTCCACCACCCTGATGCTCACCAGCAACCTGCAGTGTTGTCACTCGACTTGGATGATGTAAATTCCCTCCAGTATATAGAGAACAGGTGTGTTTGGGACTAAGATGCTGAACTTTAATAGAGGAAGGCAGAAGGGATCATATAGCACAAAACAGGGCTTCAGAAAACACTGTTGTCTTAGAATTTATGTGTGTGACCGGTGATGAGCCACTGACTCTCTGCAACTTAGTTTCCCTGGTGCGCTTGAGAGTTCAAAGGCTAGTGGGGGAAGGGTGAGCCACAGGTCTCTGAATCACAGTCTTACAGCTGAGGAATGTAAGCAGTATGGCAAGGCTGGTCCTTGGGCTCTGGAGGCTCTGATTTGTAATTCATTGATCTGTATTCACCTCATTGTCAAGGACTCTGTGCTTTCCCTCTCCCCCAGTAGCTCCCTCTGCTTAGGCTGTTTCTTGCCTGAATCACCAAGTGCCTCTAGGGAGGAAAATCATCAGGGCAACCTCTCACTTAGTTCATCAAGTTAATATTCCCCCAAAAAAGATTTCTTTAAAAATATGATATTTTATTCAATCCACTTATTATTTGAGTTGGATTGGGAATATTATCCTACTGGTGTCCACTACATTCTATACAGAAACATAGTCAGCAATGAACTTCATATTTAAGTGGGGTAAATTTTTTATTGAAATCTTATAATTGTACATATTGATACAATCCAGAATAAGACTCAGGAGATGTCATCTCAAGAAAAAAAGAAAATTTATTAAGACAAAGAGCACCTGGGCATGTGAAGCCAGAGATGCCTCACCCCACCTGCAAGGTAAGAGAGTAATCAAGCTAATCTGAGGGACTGTATGTGAAACTCATATGCAGGGGACTCAGGTATAGTGGGATAAGCATACCTGGAACATTTGGTGGATCTTTTTTTATCTATCTCTAGGGAGTTAGACATCCTAGTTCTCACTTTAGGTCTTTGTCTGTTACTTCCCCAGTTATTGTGACTTTGCAGTAGCAGCACCTAGAATGTGGGCTCTTGCCAAGACCAGTTATGGAGAAGCTCATCCTTAGTTCCTTGTCAGGACTAGTTATTGTGACTTTGCAGTAGCAGCACCTAGAATGTGGGCTCTTGCCAAGACCAGTTATGGAGAAGCTCATCCTTAGTTCCTTGTCAGGACTGGAGCAATACCAAATTGTGCCCAATTATGGCGTGTATTAGGAAATCCTGAAGACTCTAGGTCCCAAAGATCCCTTTGAAGCCCATGATATTAAACATATACTTCAGCTGAGAGCTGCATTCCCATGCCATTGTCCCCAGGTCTGGTCTCATAGACTTATTACACCCCACTGAATCTGAGACTTGGGACCACACACATCCAATAGAAAATCAAACTAAAGTCTTATCTTTTTAGAAAATAAGATACTATCTTGGCACTCTACAGGTAATTGATAGTTTGATGTGCTGGGTCTGTATCTAGGATATACAGTCCCTGCCAGATAATTTGATGTTAGACAGTCCAAAGATTTTCCTAATAGTGTTATTCTCCAATTAGAGAAGAAACAGTAGTAAAAAGACATGAGAAAAATATTCTCTGCATATACTGGAGCCAAAGGATTAACATATCACCCAACACTATATGAATCTGCAAGAAAAGGATATGGTGGTACAAACTGTGTTACTGAAAATTCATACGTTGAAGCCCTAACTCCAATTTGAGGGTGTTAAAAGATAGGATTTTGGGGAGAAGGTTCAGATGAAGTCATGGTGGAGGCCCCATGAGATTAGTATCCTGAAAAGAAGTAGAAACCGCAGAGTTCTCTTTCTCTTCCACGTAAAGGCACATGGAGAAGGCTCCCTCTGCAAGTCAGGAAGAGAACCCTTAATAGA
>NW_006202194.1:0-2642 GCF_000334495.1 Tupaia belangeri chinensis
AAAAGAAGCTAAAATACTATAGAAAACCATGAGATCTATTCGTTCTTTTGCCCAGGATGATCGCCATGTGATGGTGAAACACTCAACAATCTATCCGTCTCCGGAAGAGCTTGAAGCTGTTCAGAATATGGTGTCTACTGTTGAATGTGCTGTTAAACATGTCTCAGATTGGCTGGATGAAACAAATAAATGCACAAAAACAGAGGGTGAATCAGAAGTGAAGAAAGATGAGGCCGTTGGAAACTGTTCCAAGGATCAAGGTGGTCGGACATTGTGTGGTGTAATGAGGATTGGCCTGGTTGCAAAAGGCTTGCTGATTAAAGATGACATGGACTTGGAGCTGGTTTTCATGTGCAAAGACAAGCCCACAGAAACTCTGTTAAATACAATCAAAGATAATCTTCCTATTCAGATTCAGAAACTGACAGAGGAGAAATATCAAGTGGAACAATGCGTAAACGAGGTATCTATCATAATTTGGAATACAAAACAGCCTACTCTAACTTTGTAGGTGATACTTACTTCTCCTCTAATTAGGGACGAATTGGAGAAGAAAGATGGAGAAAATGTTGCGGTGAAAGATCCTCCAGACTTATTGGACAGGCAGAAATGCCTGAACGCCTGCCTTGGCGTCTCTTCGATATGCCAAATGGTTTCAGGCAAGGGCAAATGGATTAAAATCATGTGTAATTGTCCCCCGCATTCTGCGTGATTTGTGCAACAGAGTCCCCACATGGGCACCATGAAAAGGATTGGCCACTAGAGCTTATATGTGAAAAGTCTATAGGTACTTGTAATAGACCTTTGGGCGCTGGGGAGGCCTTGAGATGAGTAATGGAGTGTTTGGCATCTGGAATACTACTTCCTGGGGGTCCTGGTCTTCATGATCCTTGTGAGCGAGACCCAACAGATGCTCCGAGCTATATGACCGTCCAGCAAAAAGAAGATATTACCCACAGTGCACAGCATGCACTCAGACTATCAGCCTTTGGTCAGATTTATAAAGTGCTTGAGACGGACCCCCTTCCATCTAGTAAACCTTTTCAGAAGTATTCCTGGTCAATTACTGATAAAGAAGGTAAGCGTAACTGGGTTTTTTGTTTGTTTGTTTGTTTGTTTGTTTGTTTTTTAAGATTGAAGGATGCAGTGGTGGAGAGAGATGATCATGGGATGCATCTGCTAGTAGAGTCAAAGGGATTTAATAAATGTTTTATCCAAATCATATATAAGGAAGTTTATAGGAAACCATATATAAAAAGTTTGTAAGAAATTGTTTTCCTTCCTGACTTTCTTGTCTTTTGCCTGCATTGGAGACATCAGCTTGCTATAATTTATTTTCTTAATGACCGATTTAGTTTGCTGTGTTGGCCAGATTCTGTTACTGCATACACTCAGGGATACTACTTTGAGAACCCCTGATCTATGGAGAAGGCAGAAAACGTCAACTAAGAAAAGAAATAATGGGTGTCACTGATCAGGTTGATGACCTTTCTCTTGCTTGAAAGTGTTATATAACCAAGAAAGAGAAATGACGGAAGAGAAGAAAAGTATATTGGAAAATTCAAGACCATCTTCTACTTGTACTAATCTGTCTGAACTCTGAGTTTGGCAGAAATAGTATATGTTTGGGGGTCAGTATGACCTGGTTTTGTATTTTGTGTAACAGTTCCACAACTCGCTGGTGTTATGCCTTGAGCAGTGAGTTCATCTCACTCAGTAGGGATATTATACTCTTTATTACTTCATTGGCTGTTGTCTGGTTCAAATGCCTGATTCATTGCCAGGAATACTCCTTCCCACATATTCAGACGAATCAATTTACTTTCCTCACTGTGTCATAAAAGCACTAACTCCTCTCCCCATACTTCCTCTAGAAGGTAGATTGTTTAATCCAGGTACTATTTACCTGGGACCCAGCCCCTCTACCACAATTGATATTAATAATTTCTGTATGGCAAAATGGGTGTGGTCAGTCTGTGTATTTAGACCAAAGAATGTCAAAAGAATTTCAGTGGGTCTAAAGACTTTTTTTAGGGAGTCCACATGATCAAAACTTTCATCATTAGACATTTTTTGGCCTTTTCCACTTTTTAATGATTGTAGTTTTCTAGAGGCTACGTGATATGTGATTACCTGTGATGGTTCTTGTTCTGATGGCTAGTGGAATGTTTCTTGTATATACTTACATTTAAATTGTTTCATTTGCTAAGAAGCTCTTTGAGTCCTCTCTAGTTTTTTTTAGGAGCATAAAGTAGGTCCTAAGCAAAAAATGTTAGAACTGCTGCTTTACACAATAAACCCTTTAGGAGAAAGAATTCTCCAGATTCTGCCATATTGCTATAAACCAGCACTCAGTAAAGTTTGTGGAATGAAAGCCATTTTCTCCAAGAGTGAATTTCTTCACTCAGTGGTAAAGAAATTATTGAAAGGACTTTACCTATTACCACTCCATGTTACATCAGGCATTGTCTTTTAATCAAATGACTAAGTAAAAATTTCAATTTTATGTAGATTTTTATGATTAACAACCAAAAATTTCATTTGGTCACTGAATTCATAGTAGCTCCTTGCATTTTATACTTCTTTTCTTCACCGGATAGTAAAAGTATATCTGCTGTGATGTGAGTTAGATTTTTTTTTTT
>NW_006202195.1:0-508 GCF_000334495.1 Tupaia belangeri chinensis
GAAAAACACTTGCACATCCATGTTTACTACAATATTCATCACAATTCTAAGACATGGAACCAATACAAATAAATGGATTAAAAACTGTGGTATGTATATAATATATGGAATGCTGCTCAGCCATAAAAATAATGAGGTCCTGACATTTGACAGAAAGTGGATGAATATGAAAAATTTACTGTTAAGAAAAGCAAACCAGACTATGAAAGAGAGGCCTTGCATGTCCTCACTCAATATATACCTAATGTCTGCACTCTATGGCAGAAACAGAAAGATTGGAAGGTATAAATGCATGGAAAACAACCATGGAAATGAGAGACAGTGTCGGGATAAGGTAGGAAATGAGCGTAGGTGATGTGGAGGGGATCAGGTGATGTGGAGGGAATCAAGAGGTTTTCGCTTTAGGGCACATGTGCTCACCAGAGAGACAGACAGAGACATTAATAGTGAAAGTGAGAAATCAGTTCTCAGGGGAGTATGGCCACACCACAATCCCTTATACTCCATT
>NW_006202196.1:0-486 GCF_000334495.1 Tupaia belangeri chinensis
CACCACACATTTATTCAGTGTCCCTAAGGAAGAATGCACCCCTCCTAGAGCTCGTTTCGGCTGCAGTGTATCCTTTCCATGCATGCATAGACTCCCCAAGGTATCCTATTACATATATGCAAATAAGTTAAAATCGGAAAAAAATACAACCCCCAAACTTTTCTGATCCCAAACATTTCAGAAAAGAGTCACTGAACCTGTAATACAGAAAGATGCCAGTGAACGACAACCCATTGTCAACAGTCGATAGCTCAATATTGCGTACTTCAGAATTTGCTAGCAGGGCAGATCTTAAGTGTTTTTCTTTTTAATTTGCTATAAGATGTGTGTGTGCTTTCCAGAGATAAAGAGAGAGAGTGAGAGAGAGACTGAAAGAGAGAAAGTGAGAAGACGCCCCCAGGGGGATACCTTCTAATATTTTCGTCTCAGAATTTTGGGCATGCATGCAAGTGCCCCTAGCATATTTTTCTTTTTCTTTTTTTTTTT
>NW_006202197.1:0-1522 GCF_000334495.1 Tupaia belangeri chinensis
GCTCTTGCTGTCGAGGCCCGCTGGACACTGCACTCAGAGCTGGGCAGTAGGTCATGTGAGGCAGCTCAGGCCCTGTTATGCAGGCCCATCTTCTCTACAGATAGGAGAGGAGAGGGAGCTGGAAAGGTGGTGGCTGACTACCATAAGGTCAGGAGGTCACCTGGTGTCAGATGGCCAAGGCATTCACAAGAAGCATAAACCCAGGGCAGGTGCAGTGACTGGGGAGGGGAGACTTGGGGAAGAGCACTCTTGGTCATATCCATGGAATGTGAGCCAGTCCTGGGATTGGATTCAACATCCTAGGTTCTTCAGTTTGGGGCAAGTGTCAGTATTTGATGGAAATTTCTAGGTAGGAATGAGATAAGAGAGGTTCACTGTGAAAGAGCAAATATCTGTCCAGGTAAGGAGGCACAAAAATCCAGCATGGACTGGGAACTGAGCCTGCTGTTAGGTAGGTGGGAGAGACCCAGAGAGGCTGCAGTCCCTGCCCCCAAGCTTAGGCAGCAGCTGGAGAGAGCTGTGGACACCCTCATGTGAGTGATGACTGTGTCCCTGGGAAGCCTTCATGAATGCTGCCAACCTCAATGCTTCCTGGGATTGCAGAGTTCACACACTGTCCTGTTTTGTGACAGCCCTTAATCCCAGGTTACCAGCCTTCTTCTACTTGGCCCACCCTGAACTGCCCACACCAGCCCACAGAGCCCCTCCTGGCCCCAGAATGCCCACTCCTAGAAAGCCTGTGCCCAGCACCATTCCTGATCTGGGGCCATGCTCTGTCTGGCTGCTCCAAATCTGTGGAGCTGACTTTATTCCTAACACAGGCCAGTGCTGGTGGCCTTGGCTCATTAGGCTTCAACAGCCAGGGTCCTCCCAAGACCACTATTCAGTCCACCACAAGTCTGAGTACGAGGAAATACACTGAAACTTTCTTAGTCAAGTCACTGGATTGATTTCAGGTATGACAGAGGCCTCTGGAAATGTGCAGGTGGACATGCCAGAGAGTAAAGATTGGAAGTGGGAACAAACCGGGGAATGTTACACTCATCAGATGAGAGAGCTGGGACATGCTGACCAGAAGAAAGGCACCACCAATGTGAAATATGGACAAACTCAAGAGGCATTAAACTGGCCATAACATCAGTATATTAAACATGTCTGAATCTGGGCATGAGACCAGGAGGCACGTTGAGGGTATATCCAGGTTTTGGGAATTGACTGATATTAACACCTTCAAACAAAATAGAAAACACAGGGTGTAATTCTGGTATGGAAATTTTTTAGTTCAACTTAGGACATGCTGAGATAAAACATATGGGATGAGGCTAGCCGTTGGTTGTGGTTGTTAAGGTGCTGGTCCCTCATATGGTCGATCACGGTTCAAATGTCAAATCTTGTGTCTTGTCTTCACACTTTCCCTCTCTCTTTCACTTTCTCTTGTCAAATTAAAATCATAATAATAAATAAATAATTCCAGTCTCATAAATATATAATTCCTAATATAAGGACATGGGATGTATAAAGT
>NW_006202197.1:16639-17225 GCF_000334495.1 Tupaia belangeri chinensis
CCAACATGAAATATGGGCAGGTTTGAGAGGCATTAAGTGGGCCATAACAATAGTTTATTAAAAATATCTGAAAGTGGGGATGAGACCAGCAGGCAGTTTGAGGGTAAATACCAGGTTTTGGGAATTGACTGAAACTGACACCATAAAAAAAAATAGAAAATTCAGGGAAATTCTGGTTGGGACAATTTTAAGGTCAACTTGAGCATAAGACAAGATTTAAAACACAAAGTATGAGGTCAGTTGGAGGTTGTGGTTAACGAGCTGACCTCCCACATGATCGACCATGGTTCAAATCCCAGACTTGGTGTCTTGTTTCTTACCTCTCCATTTCCTTCTCTCTTTCTTTTTTACTCTGGTACATTAAAAAAATAAAAATAATAAACAAATAATTTTTAAAAGATGTGGTATGTACAAAGTGTTGATCAAGCAGTTTAGTATGCCCAAATAATTCTTAGAAATTAAAATCTGCTTCAAAAATTTCTACTTTGTATCTCATATCCAACATGGTGTTCTAAACTACATAGATGACCAGGTAGACTGCCACAGGGTAAAGGATAGAGTTCTTTTACCAGACTTTGCTGACTGG
>NW_006202197.1:17329-18524 GCF_000334495.1 Tupaia belangeri chinensis
TCTGGGATGAACCCCAAGTTTTTCTGCCCAGGAAGTAAAGGGTGACCATGAATATTGCCAAGGGAACAATATTCCTCCTCCTGCCGGGACTTGGCATGGTGGGGAACCTCTATGTCTTTGTGAATTACATGTGGACTTTCTTTCTGAATGCAGAGAAGAAACCTATACACCTTATCCTCATCCACTTGACTTTTACATATATCAAAATGATTTTGACCAAAGGAATGCCACAGATGATGGTAGCTTTTGGTGTGAAAAACTTCCTACATGACATGGGCTGTAAGATGGTTATTTTCTTGGGGAGGGTGGCTCGGGACCTGTCCATCTGCACCTACAACCTCCTTACAGTGGTTCAGGCCATCACCATCAACCCCAGGGCCTCCGTGTGGGGGCAGTACCAGCCAAAGGCAGCTTGGTACATACTTCCCTGTTTTCTCTTTCTCTGGGTGCTCAACTCCTTTATAAACATGTGCATATTAAACATCATTACAAGCAGCAGCAGAAATGGATGACATGGAATTGAAAATCTTTACTATTGTCATTTTAAACTTCAGGTAATACAATGGATGATTCTCACAGGCATATCCCTGCATGATGCCCTGTTTCTGGGTCTCACTGGTGTGACCAGTGGCTACATGGTGCTCCTTCTCCACAAGCACCACAAGCATGGACGCTACCTGCAGAATACCAAGCGTGTCTACACCACACCCCCTGAGATCAAAGCCACTCAAAACATTCTATTTCTTTTTTTTTTTTTTGAGAGGTTTTCGCTATAGGGTGCGTGCGCTCGCCAGACAGACAGAGAGACATAGAGACAGAAAGTGAGAAATCATCCCCCAGGGGGGCTGATCACGCCGCAATCCCTTCTCCTCCATTCTCCTCTCGGGATCTTGGGCACGCACGCACACGTGCCCTGTGTGAGTTTTAAGCCACCGGGTCCAGGACGTGAACTGCAGTCGACTACATGGGAATCCAGTAACATAGCCATTACGCTAACTGCTGGTTCCCAAAACATTCTACTTCTGATGCTTTGTTTTCTTCTCTTTTACTGGATAGATTCTATTATTACTTCATGTGTAAATTACTCCCTGCAGATGTCTGGCTAAGTGTTGGCACTTCCAGAAGACTTGAGGAATTTTTTGTGTTTTGATCCCTTCAGTAAGTATGTTCATGTGCTACAATTAATGGCCTAGAA
>NW_006202198.1:0-386 GCF_000334495.1 Tupaia belangeri chinensis
TAGTGAGGATAGGCTGGCGGGTGGATGGCAGGGGGCGGGCGGGGAGCGCAGGCAGGGGCTGCCGCAGTGACCATGAGAGGGAGTGACGGCCGGGCCTGGCTGGACGAGCAGAGCACCGCCCGGCGTCAGAGGGCGGGCGAATTCCGAACGCAGAAGCGGAATCTACCGAGGAGCCTGTCTACAGTCCAGAGGCCAAAGCATGGGGCCTTGCCCGGGTGCGCTCCAGCAGGAGGTCTGGGCAGAACGGCCCCGAGAGACAGACGGCTGCCCCTGCTGGCCCACTCCTGGGACAGGAGTCCTCCGTCCTGAGGACCCGGTCTCATCTGACTTGGCAGCTCCCTCAGTCTTTCCTTGAGCTTTTTTTTCACAGCCCTTTTCATTTTTTT
>NW_006202199.1:0-3349 GCF_000334495.1 Tupaia belangeri chinensis
CTCATAACCAGTAAATCCCAGATGAAGTCTGGCTCTAATTCTATTTTGCCTTTTGACACTTCCTGCATTTCATACAGTGGGCTGGGCAGTTCAAATTCATTGCTAAGGTAAGAGAGGGAGACCAGAGCAGCAAAAGAAGGTCTATCTCCATGTTTTTCTTTCCTGAACATACCTTTGGAGTTCTAAATAGAGAGCATAGATGAAAAGAAAGCCTCACTTTTGAGGACTATTCCAAAGTCCAATTTTGCTTCATAAAAATAGATTTTGGAAATCATTTATAGTAAGAGCTAGATGTTACTCCAGGCATAAAGATTCAATGAGTTGAGACCAAAAGAATATGACGAGAGAATAGTTGGTGTTTACTGAGATGGGGGTCAGTGACTTATATTTCCAAGGACCGTTATGGGAATGGAGTCGGGGGGACATCCAAACAGAAGTTTAGGGACCTCTGGGCCAAAGGGATAAATGCCCATAATCCTGGCTGGCTGAGAAAGTTCAGGGGGATTGAGGCATGAGACCCCGTTGAGCTTTCTCTCTCCCTGTTTCTCACTCTTCTGTAAGTACACTTTAAAAAAATAGAGAGAGGGAGTTGGAAGAGGGAAATTTTCTATTATATGCTGTTGGTCTCCTTGATTCAGAAGTTAGTCAATAAAATCATGGCCATTTATATTATTTAAGAAGATGGGAAAACTAATGTTTTCTGATGATATACCCTGGCACCAAGAACAGTGCTTTCATGTAGCAGAATTTCAGTAAATACAAGTTGAATAAATTACTAGAAAGTTATTCTTTTATGATATCACATTAAATTATTGGGTTGTGGGGCTGGCAGGTGGCATGGTGGTTAAAGGTGCTGAATTCCAACATGGCTGCCTGAGGTTTGAGTCCTGGACCTGGCAGCTTGCTTTCTTGCTCTCCCTTTCTCTCTCTCTCTCAGTCTCTTTTGGTCAAATTGAAGAGAATAATAATAACAAATGGAATTAAATAAATAAATAATTTTTTAAAATTACTGGGTTGTTGAAAAGGTCATGATGTAGGGGCCAGCAGTTAGCATAATGGCTATGTCACTGGACTTCCATGTAGGCGACCGCGGTTTGAGTCCCGGACACAGTGGCTTAAAACTCATGCCAGGTGTGTGTGCACGCCTGCCCATGATCACGAGAGGAGAATGAAGGGGAAGGTATTGCGGCATGGCCATCCCCCGTGGGTGGTAATTTCTCGCTTTCTGTCTCTCTGTCTGGTGAGGGCACAGGCCCTATAGCAAAAAGCTTTCAAAAAAAAAAAAAAAGGTCATGATGTCTTTTATCTGTTTTTCTATGCAGAGTTTTCTGATAACACAGTATTTGGTTCTACTCATATTCTAAAAATTCAGTGTTTGCAATTGTGAAAAGAAAAAAAAATGCTTTATGACAGTTTATCTGCAGTTCAACAGTCAAACTTTTTTCATATCTTGACATACCCCAGAATAGTGTTCCTATCTTTGAACCCCTTCTTCACCTGTCAGGAAGGAGCACACAGATGTCTAACTCACTGACAACAAAGGCTCTTCAAGTCCTCTGTGAGGTTTGACTAGTTGGGACTTTATGTTAAAGCATTTTTTATGTATATACATATGGGGTTAAATGAAACTCTCTAAAGGTAACTAACTCCTCTTGAAAATTGAGTCCAATGTGTTACCTACCGCTGCACGCTGCACCGTATCTGACCTCTAACTCCATAAGGACTTTAACGTGGAACTGCGGTATTCATTTTCTTAGACTCCGAACCAGCTTCTCCTAACTACAAAATGCTCCCCTCAACTGCTGTTAAAACGATTTCTCGGACTTTCTCGGTAGCCAAGGAGGAGCTGGTCGCTGAGCTTCATGCTGTCACGTCTGGTCGCAGTACGCAAGGGGGCAAGGCTCTTGGAGGCTGAGTCGTGCTCTTCCCAAGGGCCTGCAGTTCAGGTGGGGAGAGTGCACCGCCTGCTGCGCAGTGGGCCGAGCCTGTGGGCGCCCGGGCGCGCGTCTACAGGGCGGTGGTGCTGGAGTACCTGACCACCGTCCTGGAGCTGGCGGGCAACGCGGCCCCAGACAAGAAGACGCACATCATCCCTCGCCACCTGCAGCTGGCCATCGGCAACGACGAGAAGCTGAACAAGCTGCTGGGCAAAGTAACCATGGCCCAGGGCAGCGTCCTGCGTCACATCCAAGCGGTGTTGCTCTGGAGGAAGACGGAGAGCCACCACAAGGTGAAGGACAAATGAGGCTGACGTCCGGAAGCCAAGCCCCCAGAGCCGTAGTCTCCCGGTGGCGCCTGAGAAACCAAAGGCTCTTTTCAGAGCCACAAAACAAAACAAAACAAAACAAAAAAACTCTTTCTCTCTTTTCTTTGGGCATCCATGATCACTGATACCAACAAAGACTATGACTTAGCATCATCCTTAGATCTGGACAGTTCTTTCCTTTGTGTGTATGCTCCTTTCTGGCACGTTGCTATGTAATTTGATTACATTTTATAGTCTAATAACTTAGATACGACTTGTCTGTTGAGTCCATGTAATTTTTCATGGAGGTTGTTGCTGCATTTAGATCTTTAAGCTCTAGTATGTATCATTTATTTCAAATTTCCTTGAGATTACTTTTTCTTCAGAAGTTTTTTCAAGACACTTATTACTTCCTTATTTCTCAGGCTGTAAATAAAAGGGTTTAGTAAGGGCACTACCATTGCAAACAAAATGCCAGCTGGTATATCTTTATCCCCTTCTTCAAGTAAATTTGGTCTAATGTACATGAAGAAAAGAGATCCACAGAACAAGGAAACAGATACAAAGTGGGATGCACAGGTAGAAAAGGCTTTGACTTTTCCTTCTTTGGATTTCATTTTGAAAATAGTAAAAAGAATGTAGAGATAAGATATTAAGATACTACCCATGGTGAAGACTTCAATGGAACCTGCAAAGACGAATAGTACCAGCTCATTGACATAGGGGTCAACACAGGAGAGTCTGTACAAGGGAAGAATGTCACAGTAAAAGTGGTTGATGTGATTAGGCCCACAGAAGGCTAACCTAAATAGTAGCCCTACTTCAATCAGGGCATGCAGGCTTCCAGCAATGTAGGTTCCTGTGGTCATCTGAATGCAGAGTTTCTTGGACATCATGGTGTGGTACTGCAGTGGGTTGCAAATGGCCACATAGCGATCATAAGCCATCGCTGCCAGGAGAAAGCAGTCTGCAGTCTCAACAGTGCAAAGGAAATAAAACTGCACAATACATTCATAAAAGGAAATCCTTTTGTCCTCAGAAAGTAAGTTTTCTAGTGTCTTAGGAATAATAGCACATGAGCAGCAGGACTCCACAAGAGCCAGG
>NW_006202199.1:3360-12072 GCF_000334495.1 Tupaia belangeri chinensis
CAGAAAGATGTACATGGGCTTGTGAAGACGACTCTGTGTAAGAATTAGGACCACCAGACCAAGATTTCCTACTGTAGTGATCAGATAGATTGCCAAGAACAAACCAAATAGTGTAGTCTTCAGCTCTGGGTGACCTGTAAATCCTATGAGGATAAGTTCGTTTTTCATGGTATAGTTATCTTCAACCATCCCTGAAGTCTGTGGAAAAAATGGTGGATTAATCTGTAACATGTCCGAAACCACTGATGAAATTTCCTTGGTCCAGAATGACAGCGATCATTTTCCTAATGTTTTCACATGTCACTTGGACTTTGGTGCATTCCTACTAGGGGAGAATCAATCTTAAGAAACTATTTTCTTTTGGGCAATTGATTTAATAGTTTTCTAGGATATTTTGAAGAAAAACATCAGACTAGATGAAGAACAATCACTTTTGGGGTTTTAAAAGTTCATCAAAAAATGTTCTCTATATGCTTTAGGTAAAGCTGATTCATAATTTAAGTGTCAGCAATTGGCATCAGGGTTCCTAAAGAATTTAAATGACTCATACATTCATAACAATGCTGTGTAGAAGGCTATTTTTGGATTCCAGTGTTCCTATCAGTATTACTTATGATGTCCAAAAGGTGGAACCAAGCTAAATGTCTACAGGAAGATGAATGATTAAATAAAGTGCCCTGTGTATCTACAATGGATTATTATTGAGTCTTCAATAGTTCTGAAATTCTAACGTGTTATGGCATTGATGAAATTATGTAAGTGTGATAAGCCAGACACTAAAGAACAGATTCTCTATAACTCTGCTTTCTTGGGTTCCTAGTGTAGTCATGTTAGAGTACCTCAGAAAATAATTTATATATAACAATATCCCTTTTAATGTTACTTTTAATAGGGACAAATTCAAAATATCAAAATGATAACCATTTAGGCAGTATGATTAAATAAATGTGAATCATTTATATGATCAGTTATGGTGCAATCATTAAAAAGATTGTTTATAATAATTCATATAATAATAAAATGGACTTAAAAATTACATGAAAAAAGAAATTTTATATGCATTATTACCCCAATTTCCAAATAACTACCTACACAAGAAGTTAGAAGAAAGGTAGCTTGAAAATATATCAATATGATATTACTAGTTTTCAATATGTAAAAATTATAGGTCTTTTTTTTGTTTTAAATTGTCTACAGTGACTATTCCTTCTATAATTAGAAATCAACATTTTTTATTAACTAAATAAAATTACATACTGTTAGTTTTCTATGTTTTACAAGTTGAAAACATGATAATAATTTTTGGAAATGCAATTAATATTTTCTGCAATTTGCAGTTCTGCAGTGGATAATGTCACCTGAATATAATGAAGAAATGCCTACTCTATAATTGTTATAGTAACTTCAACAATTAAAAGTAATAACAATTTTTTAGAAGTCTTGCATATATCTCAAACCATTCAGGAATACACCTTAATTTTGTATTAATATATTGTTTAGGTAACTTGTTTCAATAAAAAAAGTGATAGCTCTGTTTTGTCAACTTTTACCATTTAGAAAGCCAAGGGTCTGCACAATCTTCTATGCTGTTTACATTTATTAAAAGTTCAGGATATTATTAAAACTTCCATTATCAACCATTTAGATATGTCTTTATGGACAAGCATTTTAATATATTGGGAACTGCTTGCTTTCAATCTACTTTTATTTATTTAATTACCTCGAGAATCATTTATTCATCGACCTGAGGCCTGCTCTGCACTACTTGCTTTCTGTAAAAAGTCAGCTGACCCTCCTAGATTTTTCCAATTAGATAGTTTTCTGATAGTTGACCACAACTACACTCTACATTTCCAGAAAGGCGGGAAGTTGTTTGGAAAGGTACAGGAAGATCGCTCTCTGTCTCTCTCTCTCTTTTTTTCATTTTCCAAAACTATTGCTGAGTTTTAAATCTCAGATTATTTGGGGATGGTGCCTTTAGGAACAAAATTTAAAAATTATTTTTGACATCTATATAATTTGAATAATTTTGTTGTTAAATGTTTTACCCTTGCTAGTTTGAAGTCTTGTAGTAAGATTTCCTTCCTTGTATAATTTTTTTTAAAAATATATTTGCTATACAGTGTGTGTGCTTGCTGGTGAGAGACAGAGAGAGAGAGAAGGAGAGTGAGAAAGTCTCTCTCTCCCCAGTAGGATGGCCACACTGCAATCCCTCCTACTCCACTTTCCTCTCGGGACTGGCATACGTGCAAACACACCCAGTATGTTTCTTAAACTGCAGGGTTCAGGATTGTACTGCACTGTAGGCCATGTGGGATCCAGCTGCCCCAAACTTCACTCCACCTACTAGTCTCCTCATATCAGTTTTTCATTTGATTAAAATTGATCAGACAAAAATAAATTTTACCTTGATATTTTACTTCTCTAAAAAGCAAAAAAGATAATGTAGCACTATGTAATATTCCAAAAGACTGCCTTGAAATGATATTCATTATTAACGTAATTTTCTTAATACATTGAGAATGTCTAACACAAAAATGTCTTGGAAGAGGCTGATAATCCATTTCATGTAAACTGTAAAGTGATAGAGCAAACCATATTATTAAAAATCTTTACTAACATATTCCGTTGGTACTATAATTGTATGGTTTTAATTTGGGTGAAGTGAAATTCAGGCTTATTCTGAATTCAGAAATGAATGATACTCATTCAGCACTTACTTGTACAAGAGATTATTCTAAAGAAAACCTTAAGAATCTTAAAAAATTGGAAATGTAGAATTCTAATTTTAGTATATGTACGACAAAAGTGAACACAAAGGAGCTAAGAAATTCTTTAGAGGGAAAAACCCTCTAAAGAACATAAAGAAACATATGCTTTTGGAGATTAGTGTTTCTAACCAAAGAAGTTTTAAAACTGTTTTCTTACCTGAATTTTTCTGATAAGAATTTCCTAGAGGCAAGGTTGTTTGCCTGCTGCTAATTTTTAAAAGACATCCAACACTCTATCCTCATGATTCATTTAGAAGAATATTTCTACAAAGAGGTCAATGGCTTGTATATGTGCCATTGGTAGACAATGGTTTAAATATTCAAAATAATCCTCAGGGGATTTACTTGGCATTGGTATCAGAGTATAGCCTGGGAGACCTAATTGTCTGCACATCTCAGACACACTAAGTTGGAGTAATTAAGGGCATACCTTGGCACCCAGAGATTAAGGCAAATGCCCATTTCCAAATAAATTTGGACAACTATGTACTGGTTTCAGTTAATTTCTTTATGTCATTCTCCCTTATCATGAAGCTGAATATAAAATCTTAAGGGGAAGATTTTTGTTATCAGCAAAAATTTCATGGAGGAGCTGGGAACTGAGCTAGGACTGGTTGCCTCAGAGGGGAGAAGGTGTGTGTTGTGAGCAGAGGAAAATAGCACCTTTCCCTCTTTTTCTTTATTTTTAATATAGAGCTTTTTGCCAGAGAGAAAGAGAGACAGAAAATACACGATAAGTGCCGGTGGGGATGAAGGGGAACTCTCTTACACTGCTGGTGGGAATGTAAATTAGTCCAACTACTGTGGAGAAAAATTCAGAGACTCCTCAATCTACAAATAGAACTACCAGATGATCCAGCAATCCCACTCCTTGGTATCTACGCAAAGGATAGAAGAATACTTAATCAGAAAAATGCTTGAACATCAATGTTTATTGCAGCACTATTCACAATTGCTAAGTCATGGAAATAACCCAAATGCCCATGAGCAGATGAACGGATAGAAAAACTGTGGCACATACACTCAATGGAATACTATTCAGCCATAAAAAAACAACAAAACCCTGGCTTTTGACAGGAAGTGGTTGAATATGGAAGACTTACTGCTGAGTGAAGCAAGCCAGGATGTGAAGGAGAGGCATTGTATGTCCCCACTTAATATAAACGAAATGTCCACACTCTCTATGACTGAAACTAATTGACTAAAGGATATAGAAACACAATATATAGATGTAAATACCAGATATAGTGTGTGTGAAAGAGGAGGGTCTGAGGAAGGACTTTTGTGGGAGGGACAGGGAGGCAAAGTATTAATGGCACAAAGAGGTGTGGTATTATCTGTTGAAGATGTTTTGTAGCTTTATCAACTGTACTAGGGAGAAACGTTCACCTGTTGAAATATCCACTTTGTAGGACAAATAATAATGTGATTGAATATATAGAAGAAAATGAAATAAAAAAATTAATTAATGAATAATAATAATAAAAAATCTCCCCACATTGTGGATGGCCATGCCCTAAGCCCTTCTTCTCTATTCTCCTTTTGGTATTTTAGGCACACTTACACACACCCAGCATAAGTTTCAAGGCACCTGATCTGGATCTCAAACTGTGGTTGACCATTTGGGAATCCAGCACCTTAATGATTATGCCACCTGCTGGCTACTGTTTTCTTCTTCCTAATTCCTCTGTCAATCTTTTCTTCCCTTCCTTCTTTCCATTAGTGATAGCAACATACTATTTCAGAATTTCTGGTCCAATGATCATTTTATAATTACTTTTTAAATTGACACATGAAAGTGCATGTATGTATGGTGTATAACATGATGTTCTGATACATGTATGCTGTGGAATGATTAAATCAAGCTAATTACCGTATGCATTTCTTCACACACTTATTTTTCAATTTTAATTTCTTTTTGGGGACAAATCAGCTAATATCTACTGTCTTACCAATTTCCATGTATAAAAATGCATTGTTACTAACTATATTCAGTATATTGTACAAGTAGATTAACCAATGTTATTTTTCTCTTCTGAGAATTTGTATCCTTGGCCCAACATTCCCCTGCTGCCTCTTCCTTCCAACTCCTGTGATAACCATTCTCCTCTCTCTGTTAGATTTTTTAGGTATTTGTCTTTCTGTTCCTGGCTTACTTCCATTATCATAATGTCTGCTAGGTTCATACATATTGTCAAAAATACTAGGATTCACTTCTAATTTTTTTGTCTGAAACATTTTCCATTATGTGTATATACCGTATTATCTTTATCTTTTGAAGAACATTTAGGTTGACTCCATGACTTGGCTACTGTGAATATGTTGTAGTCACATTGGAATATAGATATGTCTTTGAGTTATTGATTTTATTATCTTCATAAGTCTATATATTTGTATAATATGCAAAATGAATGATATATTATGTACATATGGTCAGTATTCCAAAAGTTCATAGAAAAATAAAATTAAAGTATGAGTTTATTTTGGTGGAAAATATTGTGAATTTTATGCATAGATTTTCATAATACACATTTTCTCTGACATTTTTGAAGACCCATCATGGGTGCATGTGTATTCTTTACTGAATTTATTTATTACTTCTAATAGTCTTTTGGGTTCAGACTTTTTGATTTCTGTTGTATAAGATTATTGCAACTGAAAATGGAGACAATTTTACTTCTTCATTCCCAGTGTTTATGCCTTTAATTTATTTATCTTGTCTAATGGCTCTGGCTAGAACTACCAGTTTTATATTGCATAGAAATCGCAAGAAAGGGCATTCTTGACTTGTTTGTCATTCTTTTTTTTTTGGGAGAGGGTTTTTGCTACAGGGTGCGTGCGCTTGCCAGACAGAGAGACAGAGAGACAGAAAGCGAGAAATCACCCCCTATGGGGAAAGGTCACGCCGCAGTTCCTCCTCCTCCATTCTCCCATCGGGAACTTGGGCATGCACCCACACATGCCCGGCGTGAGTTTTAAGCCACCGGGTCCGGGACGTGAACCTTGGTTGACTACATGGGAGTCCAGCGACATAGCCATTACGCTAACTGCTGGTTCCTTGTTTGTCATTATTGAGAAGACATTTTTTTTTTTTTTACCAGAGTATGATTTTACTTCTGTGCTTGTCATACATAGCCTGTATGTTAAGGTATATCCTTCCTATGCTATATTCGATTTATCATGAAACATGATAAATGAAACATTTCATTTATCATGAAACATGTTGAATTTTGTCAAATGTTTTTTTCTGCATGTATGAAATGATCTATGATTTTTATCCATTATTCTGTTAATGTGATATCTCACAGTGGTGGATTTGCATATTTACAACCAATGATAACTCTTACTTGATCATGTAGGATGATCCTGTAATAGCCCATTGAATTCAGTTTGCTAGTATTTGTTGAGGATATCTGCATTCAGCATAGATATTGATTTAGCATTTTTCTTTTTTTTTTGTACTGTCCTGGCCGGTTCTAATAACAAGATAATGCTGGGCTTATAACCTGTGTTTGGAGTATTTGATGTAATTTTTTGATAGATTGTCACTACTTCTTTAACGTTTAGTAGAATTAAGCATCCGATTCTGTGCTTTTCTTAGTTGTGAGATTTTTAATTACTGATTGAATCTTTTCCCTTGTTGCTGGTCTGCTCAGATTTTCTATTTTTTATGATTCAGTTATGTATATTTCTAAGAATTTATCTGTCTTCTCGATTATTCAGTTGTTGATACGTGTTCGCTCATTGTTGATGCATGTTTGTTCGTAGTAGTTGTTTGTTAAGATTATTTGAATTTCTGTGCAATTAGTTGTTATGTTTTCTCTTTCATTTTAATTTTGTTTTTGTCAGTCTTCCCTTTTTTCTTAGTTACTCTAATTATAGGTTTGTTGACTTTGTTCTTCTTTTCAAAATCAACTCTAAGTTTTGTTGAACTTTTCTATTGGTTTTCTTGTCTTTAATTAATAATTAATTATTTAAAACAGGCAATCCTTCTGCCTCAACCTCTGATGTAGCCAGCAGCACAGGTGTGCACCACCATGCCTGGGTTTTAGAGTGGGCCAGGAATCAAACCAGACCCTTTCGTGTGGTCTCAGACTGCAGAGCACCATCATCTTACCAGTGTGCCTCCCTGTGGCTGGGCCTTTATTTCATGTACTGATGGTCTGTTTATTATTACTTCATTCTTCTGTACACATTGGACTTAGTTTTTTTTTCCTAGTTCTTTGAGATAGAAAAGTTGTTTATCTGAGATTCTTCTTTGTTTTTACTATGGACAGTTTTTGCAATAAACTTTCCTGTTAGAACTGCTTTGGTTGCACCTCATAAGTTTTGTTATGTTGTGTTTCCATTTTCAATAATCTCAAGTCATTTTTAAATTTCCCTTTTGATTTCTTCTTTGTCTCATTGGTTAAGATCGTGTTGTTTGAGTTCTGCATATTCGTGGAATTTTTAGTTTTTATTTCTGTCGTTTTCTAGATTCATGCTATTGGGTGAGAAAGGACATTTGATATTGTGTTTCAGTCTTGAATTTTTAAGGACTTGTGTTGTGGTCTAACATGGCCTACTCTGGAGAATGTCTCTGTGTGCTTGAAAAGAATGTTATGGCTCTTGTGTTGATTCAAATATTCTATATATGTCTGTCAGGTCTCTGGTCTACAGAATTGTTCAAGTCAGCTGTTTCCTTATTGATTTCTGTGTGTGGATGATCTGTCTATTGTTGAAATGGAGGTATTGCAGTCTTCTATTTTTTTTGAGTAATTTTTTAATTTACATTTAATCATTGGACTTATTTTCAGTGTGCACATAGTTTTTATCTGCATAAATAGAGTGCTTATTAGTGAAGTCAAAGACATTAAGTTCCTGCTGTTTTTTTTCTGTCTCTTCCTTCAGGTCAGTTAGTATTAGTTTTATATATTTAGGTTTTCTAATATTTGATACAGATATTTATAATTGTTATGGTCTTTTGTTGAAATGACCCAATAAATGAGTATCTTTGCCTCTAGCATCAAGTTTTGATTTAAAGTCTGTCTTATCTCATAAAAGTATAGCCGTCTTTACTCTCTTTTCATTAATCTCTTTCCATTAGCATTTGCATGGGATTTTTGCCCCATCTTTTCACTTTCAGCCTCTCTGTGTCCTTAAAGATAGGATGAATGTCTTATAGGGAACATGTAGTTGAGTTTCGTTTTCCTTTCTTTATTGTTTTTTTTAATCTTAAAAAAATAAAAAACCCAGTTAGCCTGTGTCTTTTTATTGGGTACTTTAATCCATTAACACTTGAAGTAATTACTGGTAGGTCAGGACTTAATACTGCCATTTTGTTCATCATTTTATGACTGTTTTGCTCTTTGCTTGTTCCTTTCTTCTTTTCTTGTCTGTCTTCCTTCGTTATTGGCTATATTTTGAAATGATTCATATGCTTAATTCTGTTATTTTTATATTTGTTTAAAATCTATTACAGGTGTTTTGTCTGTCTATCATGAGACTCACATAGAGTGTCTACTAACTGAGTATTTTAAGCTGATTAATAACAACTTAATTTTACCGAAACTCCATGCACCCCCACCGTTCTTCCTCCTTGGACCCCAGGTTGGTTGCCTGGGACTTTAAGGCGAACCCCCACCCCTCCCCACCCGAAACCCGGATCGAGCAGGCCAGCATTTCCGGACACCAGGCGGACTGAGGCTGCAGGCCCGACCAACCTGGTAATGTCATTCATTGTCTGATCCCTTTCCACTAGCCTTTGGACTGTTTGAATTTTGGTGATTTGAGTAGCGTGCAGCGCGATTTTCTTTTTCCATTTTGTTTTTCTTTGCTCTTGGGGTGTTGCTTATTTGGTCAGTTGAAGGCTCACCACTCCTTAGATACAGCGAGGACTTTGGGCCTTCCAGGGCTAGTGGCAACAGTTAATGGTAATTGTGAGTAACAGGTAGGCCAACCA
>NW_006202199.1:18130-19927 GCF_000334495.1 Tupaia belangeri chinensis
ACTTCATACACAAACTATACAACTTTTTTCCCCTCTACTCACACTTTATGTTGTCAAAGTAACAATTTACTTCTTTTTTAATTTTATATATCCAAACCAAATCATTGCACATAGTTATTTTTAATATTTTTGTCTTTTCTTTTTATACTCAAGTTAAACATGGTTCATACTCCATCATTACAGTATGAGAATATTTAGAATTTGATTGTATTCTCTTTTTATTTTTTTGAGAGGGTTTTGCTATGGGGCAGGTGCGTTCGCCAGAGAAAGAGAGAAACAGAGACAGAAAGCGAGAAATCACCCCCTAGGGAGGATGGCCATGCTGCAATTCCTTCTCCTCCATTCTCTTCTCAGGATCTTGGGCACGCATGCACATGCGCCCGGTGTGAATTTAAGCTGCCAGGTCCGGGTCTCGAACTGCAGTCGACTACATGGGAGTTCAGTGACATAGCCATTATGCCAACTGCTGATCCCATATATTCTTATGTTCACTATGAGTTTTTTCACAATACAGGTTTTCTGTATGTTTCTATTTTTTAAAATTAACAGATAATGTTTTATCCTTTTATCCTGCACAACATGTTATTTTGAATGATTAAATCTAGCTAATCAACTAATGTCCTATCTTGTGTAGTTAATCATTTTTGTGCTGGGATCAAATAATATCCACTCTTTACAATTTTTGAGAATATAATGTATTGTTATTAAATATAGTTACCTTTTGGTACAATAGCTCTCCTGAAATGTATTCCTCCTATCCAATCATAAATATGTATAACTTGCCCAACATCTCCTCCTCCTTCTCTCCCAACCATCCCAGTGTTTAGTAACTAATATTCTATTATCTTGTTCTTTGAAATCCATGCTTTTCATATTCTACTATTATATGAATGAAATTACACAGCACTTGAAACTTTTGTGCCTCAGTTAATTTGTAAAACATAGTGTCCTCCAGATTTATCTATGCAAATGCCAGGATTTATTCTTTCCTAGGGCTGAATAGTTTTCCATTGTGTATGTATACCATCTTTTCTCTATATATTCATGTGTTATGGACATTTAGAGTGAGTCCATATCTGGGGTATTGTGAACAGTGCTGAAATAACTGTGGGCATGCAGTTGGCTCCTCACTATACTGACGTCATTTTCTTTGGTTGTATTTCCAGTAGTGGAATTGCTGGGTCACATGGTAGTTTTAATTTTTTAAAGAAATATTTATATTATTTTCCACAATGGCTATATTCCCACCAGTAGTATATAAGCAATCCCTTTCTCCACATCCTTGTCAACACTTCTTTATGACTTGTCTCTATGATTAAACTCCTAACCAACAGTAGTTTGGTGATATCTTATCGTGGTTTTGATTTGCATGTCCTTGATCATTACTGACTCTGAGAGCCCTTTTCTCTTTTTTTAGACTTGTTCGTGTTTCTATGTCTTCTTTAGAGAAATACTTTTCAGGTCTTCTGGTACTTTTAAATTCAGGTTTGTTCTTGCTATTGAGGTTTTTTGAGTTTCTAACATCTTTGAGAACTTAACCTTATTAACATATGTTATGTATAGCTTGCAAATATTTTCTGCTTCGTGCATCATCTCTTCACTCTTGTTTATTTTGTTTGATGAGTGTAATCATGTTCAATTTTTAATCATGTTTAATTTGATATAATCATATTTGTCTAATTTTGCATTTGTCACCTGTGCTTTTTTATTTTTCTTTTTTTTGGAGAGGTTTTTGCTACAGGGTGCGTGCGCTAGCCAGACAGACAGAGAGAGAAAGTGAGAAATCACCCCCAGAGG
>NW_006202199.1:20138-20708 GCF_000334495.1 Tupaia belangeri chinensis
TTTCAGACTGGTGTCATGAAGCATTCCCCCCCCCCCCTTTTTTTTTTTTTGGTAGTCTTATTACTTTAGATACTATGTTCAAGTCCTTAATTCACTTTGAGTTCATTTTATAGAAAGTGAGAAATCTAATTGATTTCTTTTTGATGAGGATATTCAGTTTTCCTAACACCATTTTTTTTTTTTGGGAGAGGTTTTTGCTATAGGGCGTGTGTGCTTGCCAGAAAGACAGAGACAGAAAGCGAGAAATCACCCTCCAGGGAGGATGGCCACGCCACAATCCCTTCTCTTCCATTGTCCTCTCGGGATCTTGGGCACGCACGCACACGTGCCCGGCGTGAGTTTAAGCCACTGGGTCCGGGACTCGAACCGCGACTGACTACATAGGAGTCCAGCTACATAGCCATTACACTAAGTGCTGGTCCCCCTAACACCATTTATTGAAGAGACTTTCTTTTGCCCAAGTTGTATTCTTTGGAACCTGTTTTGAAAATCAGTTTTCTGTAAGTGCATACATTTATTTCTGAGTTCTTTTTTTTTTTTTTGGAGGGGTTTTTGCTATAGGGCGTGGTG
>NW_006202199.1:20729-22883 GCF_000334495.1 Tupaia belangeri chinensis
AGAGACAGAAAGCGAGAAATCACCCTCCAGGGAGGATGGCCATTCTGCAATCCCTTCTTCTCCATTCTCCTCTTGGGATCTTGAGCACGCATGCACATATGCCCGGCGTGAGTTTAAACCACTGGGTCCGGGACTTGAACAGCGGTCGACTACATGGAAGTTCAGCAACATAGCCATTATGCTAACTGCTTGTCCCTATTTCTGAGTTCTTTATTGGCTCTTCTATTGGTCTGTTAGTCTGATCCCATGTCAGTGTCATGCTGTTTTGGTTCCTCTAGGTTGCAGTATAATTTAAAGTCAGTTGATGTGAAGCTGCCAACTTTGTTCTTTTAGTTTATTTTGTCTATTCATATTTAGGACCTTTTGTGGTGACATACAAATTTTATGAAGAATTGTATCATAACATAATCTAAACTTTTCTACTTTAGCATTGTAAGGAATATAGATGACAATAGAGCAGCAGAAACCACGAGCTTACTATGAGGGTGATGCTGAAGAAGTAATTGTAATGATTACAATTAATAATTATGAGCAAGAGTTTTCTTTATTTAACATACCTTTGAAATTCTAAGCAGAGAGCATGGATGAAAGGAAAGCCTCATATTTGAGGAGCGTTTCAGCACTATTTTATTCCACATGAATACATTTTGGGAAATATTTGGAGTATTTCAAATTGCTCTTTACTACTACCCACCAACTGGAGAGTGTTCGATTAGGCAGAAGGAGATGGGAGGTTCATGTGTGAGTTTCCAGCCATGTGTTAGGATTTTAGTAGTTTGAAGGATCAACCAACAATATTATTCCAGAAATACTCAAGAACATGTTGTCTCGTTACAAAGTCATAAACAAAATAAATAATTTGAAAATTATCTTTAAAGTATAGTTTTCTGAAGTTTTGAAAAATATTTGTGCATTAACTACCAAAAACAATGATGTCTCATGAAATTATTTGGTTTTACCCATATTCTACAACTTAAGTTTTTGCAATTTTGGAAAAAAGCTATTTTAGAAAATTCTGTCTACAGTTTAACTGCATCATGCTTTATTCACGTGTTGACATAACATAACCCCTCCTTCACCTGTTGGGATGAGGAGCACAGAGGTTTAGTCTAACTCACTGACAGCAAAGACTCTACAAGTCCTCTGTGAGGTTTGACTATTTGGAACTTCATATTACACATTTTTATGCATGTCCATATGGAAGGAGATGAAACTCTCTACAGGTTAACTGCTCTTGAAATACTCTTCTGTACTTAGTTTGTAACTCCATGAGGACCTTAACGGGGAACTGCAGTATTGACTTTGATTTCACACCTTTCTTCCACAGCAGTTTTTTTGGAACTACAGGATGCTCCCCAAAATGGCATTAAAACTATTTTTCTGTTTTCTTTTTGGTGTTGGAGATCACTGATGCCAACACAGTCCATGATGTGGCAGCATCATTAGATCTAGCCGGTTCATTCCATTCTGTGTATGTTCTTTTCTGCCGTATTTCTGTACAATTCGATTGCATTATAATATAGCCTAATAACTTAGCTACCTCTTGCCCGTTAGGTATTTATAAATTTTCTTGAAAATTATTGCTGCATTTAGATAATCAAGCTGTAGTATGTCTCATTACCTCAAACTTCCTTGAGATTACTTTTTCTTCAGAAGTTTTTTCAAGACACTTGTTACTTCTTTATTTCTCAGGCTATAAATAAAAGGGTTTAGTAAGGGAACTACTATTGTAAACAAAATACCAGCTGGTATATCTTTATCCCCTTCTTTAAGGAAATTTGGTCTAATATACATGAAGAAAATAGATCCATAGAATAAGGAAACTGATACAAAGTGGGATGCACAGGTAGAAAAGGCTTTGACTTTTCCCTCTTTGGATTTCATTTTGAAAATAGTTGAAAGGATGTAGAAATAAGATACTAAAACACTACCTATGGTGAAGACTCCAATGGAACCTGCAAAAACGAATAGTACCAGCTCATTGACATAAGGGTCAACACAGGAGAGTCTGTACAAGGGAAGAATGTCACAATAAAAGTGGTTGATGTGATTAGGCCCACAGAAGGCTAACCTAAATAGTAGCCCTACTTCAATCAGGGCATGTAGGCTTCCAACAATGTAGGTTCCTGTGGTCATCTGAATGCAGAGTTTCTT
>NW_006202199.1:22984-27544 GCF_000334495.1 Tupaia belangeri chinensis
CAGGAATCCACAAGAGCCAGGTTGCCCAGAAAGATGTACATGGGTGTGTGAAGACGACGCTGAGTAAGAATTAGGGCCACCAGACCAAGATTTCCTACTGTAGTGATCAGATAGATGGCCAAGAATAAGACAAACAAGAAAATATTCAGCTTTGGGTTACCTGTAAATCCTGTGAGGATAAATTCGTTTTTCATAGTATAATTATCTTCATCCATTTCTGAATTCTGTGAAAAAAAAAAAAAGTGATGAAGACACAGTTTGTAATATACCCTAAAGAACAGTTGTACTCTCCTTGGTCCTTCTGGACTCTTCTTCGTCCACAAGGGCAGGGATCATTTTCTCAATGCTTCTACATGTAACTAGAACATCGGTGCATTACGGTCTTAAGGGAGAATCAACCTTAAGAAGCTATTTTCTTTTGGGCAATTGATTTAACATTTTCCTAGAATATTTTGAAGAAAAACAGATTAAATGAAGCATGAGGTCTTACTTTTGAGGTCTTAATAGCAATATTCATGAAAAAAAAAGTTCTCTGTTTGTTTCAGATAAAGCTGATTCATAATTTTAGTGTCGTCAATTGGTTTCTTGGTTCCTGAAGAATTTAAATGACTGTGTTACACAGTGATACCAATGCTGCATAGAAGATTATTTTTGGATACTAATGTTTCCATCAGTATTACTTATGATGTCCAAAAGGTGAAACTAAGCTAAATATCTATAGGAAGATGAATGGTTAAATAAAGCGAACTGTGTATCTACAATGGATTTTATTGAGTCTTCAATAGGTCTGAAATTCTAACATGTTACAGCCTTGATGAAATTATGTAAGTGTTGAGACCAGCAGTTAAGGTAATGGCTATTTTGCTGGACTCCCATGTGTTCGACCGCGGTTTGCATCCTGGATCAGGTGGATTGAAACACATGCTGGGTGTGTGTATGTGCATGCCCAAGATCCCAAGAGGAGAATGGAGGAGAAGGGATTGCGGTGTGGCCATCCCTCTTGGAGATGATTTCTCACTTTCTGTCTCTCTGTCTCTCTGTCTGGTGAGCGCACGTGCCCTACAGCAAAAACCTCTCAAAAAAATTATTTAAGTGTGATAAGCCAGACACAAAAGAACAGGTTCTCTATAACTCTGCTTTCTTGGGTTCCTAGTGTAGTCACATTAGAACACCTCAGAAAATAATTTATATATAACAATATCCCTTTTAATGTTACTTTTAATAGGGAAAAATTCAAAATATCAAAATGATAACCATTTAGACAGTATGATTAAATAAATGTGAATCATTTATATGATCAGTTATGGTGCAATCATTAAAAAGATTGTTTATAATAATTCATATAATAATAAAATGGACTTAAAAATTACATGAAAAAAGAAAATTTTATATACATTATTACCCAGATTTCCAAATAACTTCCTACATAAGAAGTTAGAAGAAAAGTAGCTTAGAAACATATCAATATGATATTACTAGTTTTCAATATGTAAAAATTATAGAACAGTTTTTTCTTTGTTTTAAATTGTCTTCAGTGACTATTCCTTTTATAATTAGACATCAACATTTTTTATTAACTAAATACAACTACATACTGTTAGTTTTCCATGTTTGGCAAGGTGAAAACACCATAATAATCTTTGGAAATGCAATTAATGTTTTCTGCAATTTACAATTCTGCAGTGGATAATGTCACTTGAATATAATGAAGAGAAGCCTACTCTATAATTGTTATAGTAACTTCAACAATTAAAAGTAGTAACAGTTTTTTTTAGAAGTCTTGCATATATCTCAAACTACTCAGGAATACACCTTAAGTTTGTATTATTATATTGTTTAAGTAACTTGTTTCAATAAAAAAGTGATAGCTCTGTTTTGTCAACTTTTACCATTTAGAAAGCCAAGGGTCTGCACAATCTTCTATGCTGTTTACATTTATTAAAAGTTCAGGATATTATTAAAGCTTCCATTATCAACCATTTAGATATGTCCTTATGGACAAGCATTTTAATATATTGGGAACTGCTTGCTTTCAATCTACTTTTATTTATTTAATTACCTCGAGAATCATTTATTCATCGACCTGAGGCCTGCTCTGCACTACTTGCTTTCTGTAAAAAGTCAGCTGACCCTCCTAGATTTTTCCAATTAGATAGTTTTCTGATAGTTGACCACAACTACACTCTACATTTCCAGAAAGGCGGGAAGTTGTTTGGAAAGGTACAGGAAGATCGCTCTCTGTCTCTCTCTCTCTTTTTTTCATTTTCCAAAACTATTGCTGAGTTTTAAATCTCAGATTATTTGGGGATGGTGCCTTTAGGAACAAAATTTAAAAATTATTTTTGACATCTATATAATTTGAATAATTTTGTTGTTAAATGTTTTACCCTTGCTAGTTTGAAGTCTTGTAGTAAGATTTCCTTCCTTGTATAATTTTTTTTAAAAATATATTTGCTATACAGTGTGTGTGCTTGCTGGTGAGAGACAGAGAGAGAGAGAAGGAGAGTGAGAAAGTCTCTCTCTCCCCAGTAGGATGGCCACACTGCAATCCCTCCTACTCCACTTTCCTCTCGGGACTGGCATACGTGCAAACACACCCAGTATGTTTCTTAAACTGCAGGGTTCAGGATTGTACTGCACTGTAGGCCATGTGGGATCCAGCTGCCCCAAACTTCACTCCACCTACTAGTCTCCTCATATCAGTTTTTCATTTGATTAAAATTGATCAGACAAAAATAAATTTTACCTTGATATTTTACTTCTCTAAAAAGCAAAAAAGATAATGTAGCACTATGTAATATTCCAAAAGACTGCCTTGAAATGATATTCATTATTAACGTAATTTTCTTAATACATTGAGAATGTCTAACACAAAAATGTCTTGGAAGAGGCTGATAATCCATTTCATGTAAACTGTAAAGTGATAGAGCAAACCATATTATTAAAAATCTTTACTAACATATTCCGTTGGTACTATAATTGTATGGTTTTAATTTGGGTGAAGTGAAATTCAGGCTTATTCTGAATTCAGAAATGAATGATACTCATTCAGCACTTACTTGTACAAGAGATTATTCTAAAGAAAACCTTAAGAATCTTAAAAAATTGGAAATGTAGAATTCTAATTTTAGTATATGTACGACAAAAGTGAACACAAAGGAGCTAAGAAATTCTTTAGAGGGAAAAACCCTCTAAAGAACATAAAGAAACATATGCTTTTGGAGATTAGTGTTTCTAACCAAAGAAGTTTTAAAACTGTTTTCTTACCTGAATTTTTCTGATAAGAATTTCCTAGAGGCAAGGTTGTTTGCCTGCTGCTAATTTTTAAAAGACATCCAACACTCTATCCTCATGATTCATTTAGAAGAATATTTCTACAAAGAGGTCAATGGCTTGTATATATGCCATTGGTAGACAATGGTTTAAATATTCAAAATAATCCTCAGGGGATTTACTTGGCATTGGTATCAGAGTATAGCCTGGGAGACCTAATTGTCTGCACATCTCAGACACACTAAGTTGGAGTAATTAAGGGCATACCTTGGCACCCAGAGATTAAGGCAAATGCCCATTTCCAAATAAATTTGGACAACTATGTACTGGTTTCAGTTAATTTCTTTATGTCATTCTCCCTTATCATGAAGCTGAATATAAAACTATATAATTTGAATAATTTTGTTGTTAAATGTTTTACCCTTGCTAGTTTGAAGTCTTGTAGTAAGATTTCCTTCCTTGTATAAATTTTTCTTTTTTTAAAAAAAATTTGCTATAGGGTTTTTGTGCTCACTGGTGAGAGACAGAGAGAGAGAGAAGGAGAGTGAGAAAGTCTCTCTCTCCCCAGTGGGATGACCACACTGCAATCCCTCCCTACTCCACTTTCCTTTCAGGACTTCAGCATACGTGCAAACATACCCAGCATGTTTCTTAAACCGCAGAGTTCAGGATCATACTGCATTGTCGGCCATGTGGGATCCAGCTGCCCCAAACTTCACTCTACCTACTAGTCTCTTTGTATCAGTTTTTCATTTGATTAAAATTGATCAGATAAAAATAAGCTTTACCTTGATATTTTACTTTTCTTAAAAAGCAAAATAGATAATATAGCACTATGTAATATTACAAAAGACTGCCTTGAAATTATATTAATTATTAGTATAATTTTCTTAATACATAGAGAATGTCTAACACAAAAATGCCTTGGAAGAGACTGATAATCCATTTCATGTGAACTGTAAAGTGATAAACCATATTATTAAACATCTTTACTAATATATTGTGCTGGTACTATAATTGTATGGTTTTAATTTGGGTGAAGTGAAATTCAGGCTTACTCTGAATTCAGAAATGAATGATAGTTATTCATTTAGCAATTGTACATGAGATTTTTTTTTGATTTTTTTCTTTAAACCTTTTATTTGGAAAGTTACATGTGTCACACATCATGACTTTTTTACCCTGAAATACTTTAGTATTCCATAAACATAGGATATTCTTTTATACGTGTATAATCACAGTACAGTTATTGACTTCAGTACATTTAACATTGATATACTACTTAAA
>NW_006202199.1:27683-31845 GCF_000334495.1 Tupaia belangeri chinensis
TGGAACTTGAACTGCAGTCGGCCATGTGGGAGTCCGGTGCCTTAACCACCATGCCACTTGCTGGCCCTGACATTGATACACTTTAATCTACCATTTGTATTACCATTTTGTCAGTTGACTTAGAAAGGTCCTTTAGAGAACTTCCTTCATCCCTCTATAATTTTAAAGAAAACCTTAAGAATCTCAAAATATTGGAAACGTAGATTTCTCATTTTAGTATATGTACGACAAAAGTGAACACAAGGAAGCTAAGAAATTTTTAAGGGGAAAAAAACCCCTAAAGAACATAAAGAAACATATGCTTTTGGAGATTAGTATTTGTAGCCAAAGAAATTTTAAAATTGTTTTCTTACCTGAATTTTTCTGATAAGAGTTTGCAAGAGGCAAGTTGTTTGCCTGCTGCTAATTTTTAAAAGACATCAAACACTCTATCCTCATGATTCATTTAGAGAATATTTCTACAAAGAGGTCAATGCTTGTATATATGCCATTGGTAGGTATTGGTTCAAATATTCAAAAAAACCTGAGGGGATTTACTTGGCATTGGTATCAGAGTATAGCCTGGGAGACCTAATCCTCTGCACATCTCAGACACACTAAGTTGGAGTAATTAAGGGCATACCTTGGGACCTAGAGAGTAAGGCAAATGCCCATTTCCAAATAAGTTTGAACAACTATGTACTGGTTTCAGTTAATTTCTTTATATTATTCTCCCTTATCATGAAGCTGAATATAAAATCTTAAGGGGAAGGAAAAATTCTATGGTAACAGCAAAAATTTCGTGGAGGAGCTGGGAACTGAGCTAGGACTGGTTGCCTCAGAGGGGAGAAGGTGTGTGTTGTGAGCAGAGGTTGGAAAATAGCACCTTTCCCTCTTTTTCTTTATTTTTAATACAGAGCTTTTTGCTGTAGTGTGCTTGCCAGAGAGAAAGAGAGACAGAAAATACACGATAAGTGTTGGCAGGGGTGTGATGAAAGGGGAACTCTCTTACACTGCTGGTGGGAATGTAAATTGGTCCAAACACTGTGGAGAACAATTTGGAGATTCCTCAAAAATCTACATATAGAACTACCATATAATCCAGCAATTCCACTCCTTGGTATCTATCCAATGGACAGAAGAATACCTATTCAGAAAAATACTTGCATGTCGATGTTTATTGCAGCAGTATTCACAATTGCTAAGTCATGGAAATAACCCAAATGCCCATGAACAGATGAATGGATAGAAAAACTGTGGCACATATACTCAATGGAATACTATTCAGCCATAAAAAACAACAAAACCCTGGCATTTGACAGGAAGTGGTTGAATATGGAAGACTTACTGCTGAGTGAAGCAAGCCAGGATGTGAAAGAGAGGCATTGTATGTCCCCACTTAATATAAATTAATGGCACAAAGAGGTGTGGTATTATCTGTTGAAGATGTTTTGTAGCTTTATCAACTGTACTAGGGAGAAATGTTCACCTGTTGAAATATCCACTATGAGCTTTGCGCAGTGGCAGTATCGTAGCCAATGAGGTTTATCCGAGGCGCAATTATTGCTAATTGAAATATCCACTTTGTAGGACAAATAATAATGTGATTGAATGTATATAAGAAAATGAAATGAAAAAAATAAATTAATAAAAAAAAATCTCCCCACATCGTGGATGGCCATGCCCTAAGCCCTTCTTCTCTAGTCTCCTCTTGGTATTTTGTGCACACATACACACACCCAGCATAAGTTTCAAGGACCTGATCTGGATCTCAAACTGTGGTTGACCATTTGGGAATCCAGCACCTTAATGATTATGCCACCTGCTGGCTACTCTTTCTTTCTTCCTAATCCCTCCCTCAATCTTTCCTTCTCTTTCTTCTTTCCATTAGTGATAGCAACATACTATTTCAGAATTTCTGATCCAATCATCATTTTAAAACGACTTTTAAAATCGACACATGAAATTGCATATATGTATGGTTTATAACATGATGTTCTGATACATGTATACTGTAGAATGATTAAATCAAGCTAATTACCGTATGCATTTCTTCACACACTTATTTTTCAATTTTAATTTCTTTTTGGGGACAAATCAGCTAATATCTACTGTCTTACCAATTTCCATGTATAAAAATGCATTGTTACTAACTATATTCAGTATATTGTACAAGTAGATTAACCAAAGTTATTTTTCTCTTCAGAGAATTTGTATCCTTTGCCCAACATCCCCCTGCTGCCCCTTCCTTCCAACTCCTGTGATGACCATTCTCCTCTCTCTGTTAGATTTTTTAGGTATTTGTCTTTCTGTTCCTGGCTTACTTCCATTACCATAATGTCCTCTAGGTTCATACACATTGTCACAAATACTAGGATTCACTTCTTATATTTTATGTCTGAAACATTTTCCATTATGTGTATATACCATATTATCTTTATCTTTTGAAGAACATTTAGGTTGACTCCATGACTTGGCTACTGTGAGTATGTTGTAATCACATGGGAATATAGATATGTCTTTGAGTTATTGATTTGATTTTCTTCATATATTTATATATTTGTATAATATGCAAAATGAATGATATATTATGTACATATGGTCAGCACTCAAAAAGTTAATCAAAAAATAAAATTATAGTATGAGTTTGTTTTGGTGCAAAATATTGTGAATTTTATGCATAGATTTTCATAATACACATTTTCTCTGGCATTTTTGAAGACCCATCATGGGTGTATGTGTATTCTTTAATGAATTTATTTATTAGTTATAATAGTCTTCTGGGTTGAGCCTTTATGATTTCTGTTGTATAAGATTATCTCACCTGAAAATGGAGACAATTTTGCTTTTTCATTCCCAGTGTTGATATCTTTTATTTATTTATCTTGTCTAATGGCTCTGGCTAGAACTACCAGTTTTATATTGCATAGAAATTGCAAGAAAGGGCATTCTTGACTTGTTTGTCATTCTTGAGGAGATACTTTTTAGCTTTTTCACCAGAATGTGGATTTACTTCTGTGCTTGTCATACATAACCTGTATATTAAGATATATCCTTCCTATACTACATTCAGTTTGTCAAGAATTTTTATCATGGAACAAGTTGAATTTTGTCAAATGTTTTTTCTGCATGTATAAAATGATCTATGATTTTTATTCATCATTCTGTTAATGTGATATTTCACTATGGTGGATTTGCATATGTAAATCATCCTTACAACCAAATGATAACTCGTACTTGATTATTTTGGAATGATCCTGTAATGGGCCATTGAATTCAGTCTGCTAGTATTTGTTGAGGATATCTGCGTCCATTATAGATATTGATTTAGTATTTTTCTTTTTTTTTTTTTTGTACTGTCCTGGCTTGTTCTAATTACAAGACAATGCTGAGCTTATAACCCGTGTTTGGAGTATTCTATTTTATTTTTTTTTAAAGATTGTCATTAATTCTTCTTTAATGTTTAGTAGAATTAACCATCAGGTTCTGTGCTTTTTTTAGTTGTGAGATTTTTTTTTTAAAGAATTATTTATTCAACTTTGTTTATCCATTTATTTATTTATTTTAGTTGACCAGAGAGGGACAGAGTGAGAGAAAGAGAGAGAAAGTGAGAAAGCAAGCTGCCAGGTCAGGGACTCGAACTGTGGTCAGCCATGTGGGAGTCCAGCACCTTCAACCACCATGCCACTGGCTGGCCCTATTAGCTGTGAGATTTTTAATTACTGATTGAATCTTTTCCCTTGTTGCTGGTCTGCTCAGATTTTCTATTTTTTTATGTTTCAGTTATGTATGTTTCTAAGAATTTATCTGTCTTCTCGATTATTCAGTTGTTGATACGTGTTCGCTCATTGTTGATGCATGTTTGTTCGTAGTAGTTGTTTGTTAAGATCATTTGAATTTCTGTGCAATTAGTTATGTTTTCTCTTTAATTTTAATTTTGTTTTTGTCAGTCTTTCCTTTTTTCTTAGTTACTCTAATTATAGGTTTGTTGACTTTGTTCTTCTTTTCAAAATCAACTCTAAGTTTTGTTGAACTTTTCTATTGGTTTTCTTGTCTTTAATTAATAATTAATTATTTAAAACAGGCAATCCTTCTGCCTCAACCTCTGATGTAGCCAGCAGCACAGGTGTGCACCACCATGCCTGGGTTTTAGAGTGGGCCAGGAATCAAACCAGACCCTTTC
>NW_006202199.1:31874-32544 GCF_000334495.1 Tupaia belangeri chinensis
CGTTTTTATTATGGGTAGTTTTTACAATAAACTTTCCTGTTAGAACTGCTTTGACTGCACCTCATAAGTTTTGATATGTTGTGTTTCCATTTTCAATAATCTCAAGTCATTTTTAAATTTCCCTTTTGATTTCTTCTTTGTCTCATTGGTTAAGATCCTGTTGTTTGAGTTCTGCATATTCGTGGAATTTTTAGTTTTTATTTCTGTCGTTATCTAGATTCATGCCATTGGGTGAGAAAGGACATTTGATATTATCTTTCAGTCTTGAATTTTTAAGGACTTGTGTTGTGGTCTAACATGGCCTACTCTGGAGAATGTCTCTGTGTGCTTGAAAAGAATGTTATGGCTCTTGTGTTGATTCAAATATTCTATATATGTCTGTCAGGTCTCTGGTCTACAGAATTGTTCAAGTCAGCTGTTTCCTTATTGATTTCTGTGTGTGGATGATCTGTCTATTGTTGAAAGGGAGGTATTGCAGTCTTCTTCTATGTTTTTTTTGAGTTATTATAAAATTTACATTTAATCATTAGACTTATTTTCAGTGAACACATAGCTTTTCCCTGCATAAATAGAGTGCTTATTAGTGAAGTCAAAGACATTAATTAAGTTCCTGCTGTTATTTTTCTGTCCCTTCAGGTTAGTTAGTATTAGTTTTATATATTTGGGTTTT
>NW_006202199.1:32554-33406 GCF_000334495.1 Tupaia belangeri chinensis
GGATATAGATATGTTTATAATTGTTATGGTCTTTTGTTGAAATGACCCAATAAATGAGTATCTTTGCCTCTAGCATCAAGTTTTGATTTAAAGTCTGTCTTATCTCATAAAAGTATAGCCGTCTTTACTCTCTTTTCATTAACATTTGCATGGGATTTTTGCCCCATCTTTTCACTTTCAGCCTCTCTGTGTCCTTAAAGATAGGATGAATGTCTTATAGGGGAACATGTAGTTGAGTTTTGTTTTCCTTTCTTTCTTTTTTTTTAATCTTAAAAACAAAAACAAAAACAACCAGTTAGCCACTCTGTGTCTTTTTATTGGGTACTTTAATCCATTAACACTTAAAGTAATTACTGGTAGGTCCGGACTTAATATTGCCATTTTGTTCATCATTTTATGACTCTTCGCTTGTTCCTTTCTTCTATATGACTGTTTTGCTCTTCGCTTGTTCCTTTCTTCTTTTCTTGTCTGTCTTCCTTTGTGATTTGCTATTTTTTGAAGTGATATGCCTTAATTCTGTTGGTTTAAAATCTATTGCAGGTGTTTTGTCTGTCTATCATGAGACTCACGTGAGGTGTCTACTGAGTATTTTAAGCTGATTAATAACAACTTAACTTTGACTTCATACACAAACTATACAACTTTTTTCTCCTCTACTCACATTTTATGTTGTCAAAGTAACAATTTACTTCTTTCATATTTTATGTATCCAAATCCAAATTATTGCATGTATAGTTATTTTTAATATTTTTGTCTTTTCTTTTTATACTCAAGTTAAACGTGATTCATACTCCATCATTAGAGTATGAGAATATTTAGAATTTGATTGTATTCTTTTTTTTTTTTTTTGAG